>NW_028261383.1:96503494-96803494 GCF_051295495.1 Thamnophis sirtalis
AGATAGCTCAGAGCAGCTGAAGCCATATTTTGTGGCATCATCAGCGTTCCAAAGCAACCAGATGGTCGAAAAAGCAAGCAACAGGCATGTAAACAATGTCACAGTTGTTTCACATAATCATCAGATTTGATCCATACTGAAATGCCTTAATTCGAGAAATTATGTGTTATAGCCTAGGGACAACATGGATTATTCACATTACAGCAACATAAACAAAGTTGCATTCCCCTTGCTGGGCTCCTGCCTCTGCTGCAGACTTGGTTCTCTAGGTTTTTCCATAAATTTTAGATATTGCCTCAAACCTAAGTAATAAGTTACAGTCATCCAAACATTGATTCATGCTAATAGTGGAGTGTCTTTTCACAAGTGTGCCGCTTATCAATCCCCCCCGCCCAAATTAGGATGGTAGTGTACTTTTAGAGAACCATTGAAATGTGTGTGGCTATTTGCTAGAGATTTCCACTCACAGAGAGGTACCATGTACAAGATGAGAACAGAAAGACAATAACAATAGCTATTAAGTGTCCATCTCCCCATGTGTTTTCTCTATAATCACTACAGGGCCGTTTTGATATATTGATTATCTACTGAATTTATATGGAAAGACCAGAGATGCTATTGATTTATGTTATTTGTGTGCCTCTTTTACATAAAAAAGGAAGTACAGTTTTAATATAAATGCAACAACTGGTAAAATAACAAAATTAGCACTACAGAGCCAAAAAAGAGGCAAGTTTAGGTCTCTTCCATCAGCCCAAAGATGGAGAGAAATTAGGTCTGCTGTTCAGCTTACCCCAAGGAAGAAATCAACCTGACTCTGTGGCATCTGCTGAACAGATTGTAGGACATTGCTTCAATCTTCCCTGTTATAGCATAAAATAAGAACCCGCAGGACAATTCTGGGCTAGTTCAATATTAGCAGGCCTCTATTTTTAGAGATGAGCTGATTTATTTCTAACTCAGCTATTAAAACCACAATAGATGAAGCAATTTCTTGTGGCCTTGTGGAATCTGCATGTAATTCCTTCATCCTTTGTATGAATTCTTAAACCACTTTGTCTTCAGTTTCTCAGTTTCAGCTTCAACTTGTTCAAGGGGAAAGGTAACTAGATGGATTTGAAACTTCCCTTCTATCAAACTTATGGGGGGGGGAAGCAAACAAGCCAACATTATGGTGCATGTTTCTGATCTTTTTGTACATATTATTGTGGCTTTATGTGTACATATATAAAGACCAGAACTTATATCACAACATTGTGACATTCGTTTTAACATTTTAATGAAAACATCAGATTCTGCAGAGACCTTTGTATCTCTCAGTCCCATCAGATTATTTTGCATGCAAACAATTCTAGGCAAAATCAAACAGACAGTTCCTACCACTACCAAATGAAAGATATTTTGCAATTATGGATTCTTTTTCTGAAATATTTGAACCTGTGCAAAAAGAGAAGAGAGTCAGAAATGGAAGATGAAGATATTTTGGGATATCTTCATGCTTACACTCTGTGAAGGCACAAAGCTTTGTGTGGAAAGGCCCCTAAGTCTGATATCATTGACTGATGCATTGTTTCTGGAAGCTCTTTTGACCAGAGGGGAACAAGTGCTTCCAATAAATAAATAGGCAGCAAGACCTTAAATGCTGGATAAAAACAAGCAGAAGATGACTCAAAGGATGAAAAAAATTGTGAGTTGGAATGGCCGTTTATATAATCCACAAAAGACAGAAATGAACAAACCATCAAAAACCGGGCATGGAATTTTATAATATTTGTATGTAACAACTGTTCTTGAAGCCCAGTGAGAAATAATAATTTATAGTAATAGAAAATTTGTTTAACTTATCCTGGTGGGGAAGGCTGTTGCCAGGTGATCTCTGTTGATGGACCTCTTCTAAAACTTGGCACTTGTCTAATTCTTTGTCTTTAAACCAGACAGCTTTGAATTAGAGGCGGTCTTCACATAAAGAGCTACCTTTTGCAAAATAGGTCATATCACTATTCTATTTCCTGTTATGAGGAATTATCACTCTATCTCTACTCCATTTGTCCTGTATATGCAAACTAGGGTGGTGGGTGACTTTACATTGTTTCTGTTTTCCTATTGGAACATTCCTGTCATTTTACGCAATTCCTGGATCATGTTTTCCATTAATTTAAATTAAAATCACTACACACTAGCTTCTCAACTGGTTTAGACCAGCAAAACATCTGTTTCCTCATGTAAGCCTCATTTTTGTCTTCAGGAACCCGGTAAGAGGAGTGCCACTTGATTAAAATCTTAAACAAATCCAAGCAGCAGAACTTTATACCCTCCTAAAATCTCTCGGCTCTTTTAAAACTAGGTAGTGTAACTAAAATGAAACGGAAGGAGCAATTTATTTCAGAATAAGGGCCCCATTGTTTCTGAGTGCAAATGTACCCTTATTTCTATCAGGTATCCATTAGATACGTTGTATTGAGAATGCCCAGCTAGTATGAGCACCGGCATTAAGGTGGGAGAAGGTATTTAAACTGTCCTGGAATAACCTCTATCTTATGGAAGGATGGAAAAAGGCCGGGGCTAGGTACCTGTGGGACTGTAGCAACTGAACATAAGCAACTAATCCTCTTCAGCTCTTTGGAAGGCAAAAATCCCAGGATCCAAATAGGTCTTGCTGAAAAAAAGAGGTAAATTATATTAATATTAAAATAATTTCACCAGAAAGCTTCAATAAAATAAATTACTTCAATGAAATATTTTTTAAAAAAAAATAAGCAGAAAGGATTAGACTTAGAGTGATTTGTTGTTAAATTACAGTAATTATTGGTCGGAATGAACGTAAATTGTAGTAGCTAGGACTTAGTTCAGACCTTTTTCTTAGAAATATGGTTTTGGTGTAAAGCAATGGATGAACACTCTCACTATATTTTGTAATCTACAGGTTATGGCTCATTAAGTCATATGAACCCAGCTGAGTTTTACAGAGAGAGAGGGAGAGGGAGAGGGAGGGGGAGGGGGAGGGGGAGGGGGAGGGGGAGAGAGAGAGAGAGAGAGAGAGAGAGAGAGAGAGAGAGAGAGAGAGAGAGAGAGAGAGAGAGAGAAATTTTCTTGTTCTCTATTTTTCTGCTTTTGCTATCCAGTGGTTTTAATCTTCTAATTTCATGGAATATAATGTTTGTGCTGCATCGTGTTATAAACTCATTCTATAATGGAGAAACGGTTCATAATAAATACATGAACCAGATGATCTCTTTTGCTTTGTTTTACCTTGTTTTCTCTCCCTGCGATTTGTAAAAGTGGAGGGCAGAGCCAGAATCCTATAATAACTGGTAGTTGTCCTGTTGCATGAATTCAGAGGCTGGTATATTTATTTACTTATGCCACAACAACCCTATGAACTGAGTTGGGCTGAGAGAGAGAAACTGGCCCCAAATCCCTCAGCCAGCTTCTGTGCCTATGGAAGGGCCAGCACTTAACCACTACAAGTAAGGCCTCAACTTACAACAATGACCATTCAAAATTACAACAGCACTGAAAAAAGTGACACATGACCATTTTTCACATTTACGACCATTGCAGCATCCTTATGGTCACATGATTTTTATTCAGATGCTTGACAACTGGTTCATGTTTATGATGGTTGCAGGGTCCCAGGGTCACGCAATCACCTTTGGGGGCCTTCTGACAAGCAAAATCAATGGGGAAACCAGATTCACTTAACAACTCTGTTACTAATTTAACAACTGCAGTGATTCACTGCAGCCATAAAATGGGGCAAAACTTACTAAACACATTTCTCATTTAGCAACATGGACTACCTGTGAAGCAAACTGGCTCTTAATATATCCCAGTTTTCTCCGTGTTGCTGATTCAGGTTGGGCACTTTCAGCCCAAGTGCTTAGTGTTCGTTTGGTTTTAACATCAACCACAAAGGAGCATAAAAAT
This sequence comes from Thamnophis sirtalis, assembly GCF_051295495.1. NCBI lineage: Eukaryota > Metazoa > Chordata > Lepidosauria > Squamata > Natricidae > Thamnophis > Thamnophis sirtalis. The sequence continues at coordinate 96,507,422 of NW_028261383.1, forward strand.
GTCTAGATATCCTCAACCTAAGGCTGATTCCTGCTGACAGCAGTGCCGGATTTAGATGAAAAGAGGCCCTAGGCTATTCCACTTATGAGGCCCTTTCACCTCCCATTTTTAAGTTTGTAAATTACATGAGAGACAATAAAATACATCATTACTGTGATATATATCAATATATATGGCTGGCCTCCCGACGGAGGGCGGCTCTGCTCTGCGGCAAAGGCAGCGAGGCCAGCCTCCTCCCCTGCTGCCCTCAGCTGCCCGGCTCGGCCCCCTCACCCTCACCTGCCTGGCCGCTGGTGGGCTCCGCGTCGACGGGGTGGTTACTGGGAGCGGCTGCGCCTTTCACCTGACCGCCGGTGCCAGGAACGTGGGCGGGCTCCCCAACGGCGCTGGAACGATCTTAACCAATACATTTTTATGTTTGTTTATTAGTCATATGCGTAGAATTTCTCCTTATTTTCGGTTCAGTGTTTTAGTGTTCACTGTTTTAGAATAGTGTAATTTTAATTTTGCTAACAATTTGAATGTAGGCCCCTCTTGATCTTGAGGCCCTAGGCTGAAGCCTAGTTAGCCTACAGTCTATTCGATTTTGTTGGTAGTGGTCAGTCTCCACACAATTTTGTTGGCAGTGTTCGTGAAGTAATTTGCTGTTGCCTTCTTCAGTCAGAGTGCCGTAGCAGGGGTGGGGGTGGGGGGCAGGGAGGGCTTCCCAGCTGGAAGCTCTGGAACACTTTGGTGGTTCTGATCCAAGTATTAAGCAGAGATGATTTTATTTAGCTTCTGAGTTCAGCCCAGCAAAGATATAAACAACTTCCTAACCTCTGTCTGGGTGAATGGTTATGTCAGGCCACTTGGAGCTTGACTGCTCTGACCTCATGTTAAGATTGCTGTAAATCAAGGAATGAAAGAGAAGAAACGTCCAAGATATGAAAATCAAAAAGAATAGCCTTTGTGTTCTGTTCAGATACTGTGGTTTTAAAAAAACCTAGAAAAAGTTTTTGATTATAGATGTATAATGGAAAGGAATGCTTATATAAAGAACTCTGGAAGCAAATCTTAAGGAAGTAGTATAAAATGTACTAAGGGACATAGTTCTGATGATCCCTCTGAAGCAAAGTGCATGTAACTCCCATTAGCATTCCTGGGAACTTTGCCAATGCACCAGAGTGGAAGAAAATGGAACAGAGCTTAGTGCTTGGAAATAGTGTTGCTTAGAGAGTCCTCCATAAGCCTTTAAAACAACTGGGAGTTTGTGGGTAATCAATCTCCACATGACAATCTTTGTTTACGGGTGAGTCTCAGGTTTTCCTGGTTAGCCTGCTAAAGCTGAGCCAGATCTCCAGGAAGAGTTTACTCTGCAAGAGCTGGAAACTGTAGTGAGGAACACAGACGGCTATTATTCTCGATTGCTCCAATAAGGCAGCTTCTCAAAACAGAAGCAAGCGAATCAGTCTAAAGCAGAACACAGATATATGCACATCTGAATGTATATAAGTAAATATTGGGTTGCTGCTGTTTGCCGCAATCTATTTTTTAATATATTTACAAAGCCTTGATTTGGTTTTCTTTTAAAACTCTGCTAGCTTTACAATAGATGTAGTTTTAATTGAGATGCACTCATATTATAACTTCCAGGTTGAATCAGTTACAATAATAGGAAAGAGATGGTAGAATGTTCTCAGGCTCCATATGTGAGAATCTACGCAAGTGCATTTTAAAAGCAGAGCATAATATAAAATACTACTTTTATCTAACAAGTATATTTCCAATTTGGAGCCAATTTTAAATTGATCTCACAACAATCTGCAATTCCAAAGTTAAATTTCGGGTCTGTTTCCAAAGATGTCTCTTAACTTCCTTGCTTTCATAGTGAGTACTTTTTCATTTATACCAAAGGTAAAAGTACTTAGGAAAATAATAATAAAAAAAAACTAATAGAAACTTTGTCTTCACTGGTAATTTCTACCATATCACATTCCATTAATCAAAAAGTTGCCAAGATTTTTCTGCATGATTTATGATGGAAGGGCCAAAATGCCTCTTATTTCTGTGAGATAGTTTTGTGTTTGACATTTTTGGATTTAGCAAATACCAGTATTGTTCATAGAGCAAGTGGAAAACTTGGCAAACCTTTTATTGAAGCAGAATGTGGAATTTCCAATGATCAGGGAAGTCATTTTTAAACCAAGGGGACAGGAATGAGGGCAAGTAGGCTGAAGCTGTAATATGGAGTACCCTAGAAAAGGAGAAGGATGATATAGTTGCCACAGAAATTTATCCAAAGATGTCTATAAGAATCATCTACAAAGATGTGTGGTTTTCCATAGGGGAACAAAATTAATTAAACTCTTTTTCCTCTTGTGATTATGAAAATTTGCAAAATAACATTATTGCCCTGAGCCTTGAAAATATTTTTTCCTTTCCCCCATTTTATTTGGTTTTTTTCCCCTTCCAAAAAAATGTGTAATATTGATACAAGTCTAAAAGGATATAGAAAAAACAAATAGTAGAGAAAAAATAATACCAATTTAAACAATAAAATAAGGGTGAAAGCCAAACAAATCTAAAAATATAATATAGCGAATGTATTCTAATAGATTTGGGGTGCTTAATGTGAAAAAAAATACATTAACAACATCAGTTAGTACTAAGAAACATTTCATTCCCAATGTCTACTCAAAATATGTCTTTACTATAGGTGTCTACAGAGTTTTAAAAATATTTGTTAACACAATAAAAATAAAAGAAGATCAGAAAAGGCACATAATAGATAATGAACAATATATTAAGAGTATACTGTAGATAATATATATTCTATTCTATTCTATTCCACACTTAAATGTAAACTCTAAAGTCCACATTTCAGATGTGGAACAATTGCACATGTAGCATTCTAACTGACCTGAAAATGGCATCCAAATATTGAATCGTGCATCAGATTTATTTTTTTAATATGCAGCTATTCTGGAGTGATGAGTTATTTTTCCTAGTGGATAGGGGTGGTGCTTTGAAGACATTTGTGACTCAGCTAAAACATTCCTGAGTTAATTCAAATCAGTTGTGCAGCTACCTCCCTTTGCCCCTCTTCTTACTCTTAATAATCGATCCCATTAAGGTTGACACAATGAATGACAAAAAAGGAGGGAGCCTGTTCAGTGTCTTCCCCAATAATAGAATGTTTATAAAAGGATTTTTATTTCAATAGGCTTTTGTCTGTTAGGTGTGTTCTTTTATGTCAACATTTATTGAATAAAAATAAAAGCAGTGGCTTTTATGCCATTTGTAGCAATAATTCTGCTGATTGATGAATCACATTATCTGCTGGTCAAGAGCCAGACTTGTCAACAATCCAATAGTATTTTTTTCTCTTTCAAATAAATGGGGCATTGTAAGGAAAACTCTTACTTAGTAAAGGTTCCCCTCGCACTATGTGCTAGTTGTTCCTGACTCTAGGGGGAGGTGATCATCTCCATTTCAAAGCTGAAATGCCAGCGCTATCCAAAGACGTCTCTGTGGTCATGTGGCCGGCATGTATAAACGCCGAAGGCACACAGAATGCGCCTTCCCACCAAAGGTAGTTTATATTTTTCTACTTGCATTTTTACATGCTTTCAAACTGCTAGGTTGGCAGAAACTGGGACAAGTAACGGGAGCTCACTTCATTACTCAGCGCCAGGGATTCAAACTGCTGAACTGCCAATCTTTCTGATCGACAAGCTCAGCGTTTTAGTCTCTTCTTCTTTCTTAGTAGTGATAACATATTTTGGACCTCGTATTCCATCACTCCACCCAGCATGGCACGTGAATGTGTGACAAGGACGGTATCCAATGGCATTTGCTACCCTTGCTCCAAGCCTACCAATTTACTTATGATTATCCTTTCCCTATTTTTCCTGCCATAGTTCCAGGATTATAAATTTGTATTTCACAAGTACATTTTTCTAGTACCAGTGGGAATTGTCAACTGACTTAAAGCATAACATTTCATTCCTGTAACTTGTCTTTTCAATAACCAAGCCAGGAACTTAAAAAAAAAAAAGCTATGTGTCATTTCAAAGACAAGGATGGAGTCTTGAATTAGAAGTACCCTTATAAAGTGTTAGCAGAAAAGCAAATAAAAATCTAATAAGGCTAGAATATAAAAAGTCTGAAGAGAATGAAATGAAAAATATCCACATCCTGTGGCTCAAAAAACAGCCACATTCTATGGCTCAACAGGAGAGCCCAACTTGACTTTTTCAGTAACGCAGTATAAAATGGACATCTGCATGTTTCAATATATTGGAAGGTGTATCAAAATGAAGGGAAGGGAGAAGCTGCATCAGCCAAGCTGGCTAGAGTTCTGCACATTTGGACTGCACACAGATACAAACCAGGGGTGGGTTCCTGCCAGTTCTAACCTCTTCTATAGAAGAGGTTCCACAAATCTACAGTGCCGTTTAGAACTGGTTCCAGCTCCCTCCCCCTGCCCTTTTGCACATCATCAAGATGAAGAGCGAGAGGAGGAATTCTGAGAGTTGAAGTCCACAAGTCTTAAAGCTGTCAAGTTTGAACACCCCTGGGTTTTTTTTCTAAAGGGTTGGGGTGCAAAGGTCTTGTAACTTGACAGCTTTAAGGCTTGCATGCTTCAAATGCCAGAGTTTCTGAGCCAACATTTTGGTTGCTAAGCAAGAGCATTGTTAAGTGAGTTTCACCACATTTTACAAGTTGGCCACACCCACCCAGTCACATGACTACCAAGTCACTCTCACCTGGTCACGTGGCCAGCAAGCCACTCCCACAAAGCAAGCCACACCTACAGAAGAGGTTCTAAAAAAATTGAAACCCACCACTGATATAAACACACACACACACACACACACAGGCCAACCTTGAGAGGGTAGCAGGAGTTAATTTTTCTCTCTCTTCCCATCTAATAGTTATGAATTCTTGGAGCCCAGATATGTTAGTCCTAACCAAAATGATATGAAAGTTGAATTCAAAACATCCTAAATAAAGTTTTGCAATATTTCAGCTGATTTTCTGGGCAAGAATTATCATTGTTGTTATGCATTTGTCAGAAAAAGATTAAGTAATGCTTATCTGTATGGACAATAGCCATCTAAATAACAAAGCAAGTTTTCCACTCTTGATGAAGCTTTTTTAGAAATAATGAAAATATGTGGGCATGAGTGTCCCATTAAGAGCGAGAAAGAATACATTCAGAAGTTTGTTTTATTAGATAACAATTTTTTTTTCTGTAGCAAAATATTTGCGGCAATTCATGTTTGACTATTACTGTTTTCTGTTATTCTTGTTGACTATTACTATTTTACATATTATTGATATGTTCCCTTTTTTTCTTTTACATGTGACTTGCTTGGCTTTTAAAACAATTAACCCAGCAATACAACTAGTGCTGTCCTTCCGTTATATTTAACCACTGTAGCTTCATCTTAGTTAAACTGTGAAGTTCACAGGATGGGCCTTCTCATACCAGGAAAGAATTTATATAACAGAAAAGGTAGACTTGATCCTTGCTAGTTTACATTAAGAGGCAGAAACTAATCCAGATGACATGCTTTAAGATCCTATGTGCTTTTAGAAAAAACCTAAACTAAATGCCTATTCATTTTGAGGACATGGTTGAGAAATTCCGAAGCTGAAGCGCCTAGTGATATAATAACTTTTTAAATAGAGACTGAAACTCATGGCCTTCCATTTGAAAGAACTACAGTTACAGTTTCTTTCTTATTCTAGGATAAAACTAAATTTATCCAAAAGCAAAAGCAACAGGCCAGAAAAATGTAAGAGCTGGAAAGGAAGACCAGACCAGCAGCTGAAGATGAAATGCTATTTCAGCACGAATATGGCTCAGTAAGAATTAAACTATGTTGTAATTACCTTTATTAAACCCATTCCTTGAACTTAACTCCGGCTGCTTCTTAGAATACTGTCTGCTCCAGCATCAAATACTGCCATCAAATACAGCTGATCATGATCTAAAACAGATTGCCATATACATTGAGTAAAAACAGAGTTTAAGAAATGGCAGGCTACATTCAAAATGTTTTCTTTCTTTCCATGGAAGTCAGTAATGGTCCCGGGAGCATTTTTTTAAAAAATGTTTTCTGCAAACTATTTGGAGAAACAAATACATTTTGAAACTATTGCACTGGAGTTATCCTAGTCAGAGTTTCAGCCATGCTTTTTCCTTAAATGCATCCAACTTGCCAATTTTGGGGCCTCAGCATTATAATCAAGTTAGATCTTTCCTAGCTCAACTCTCACGAAATATTCAGCTGGTCAATAGTAATAATGAAGTGTTTCATACTAACTCTAGAACTGAGTTAATTCATCCATTCACTATTTGCAGGTGCAAGCAAGATGGTGGTTGCAGCAAGGCAATCCAAATTCCATCTCTTTTTATAGCATCATAGGGTTGGAAGCAGAGGTGGGTTCCTACCAGTTCGCACCAGTTCGGTAGAACCGGTTCGTCGAATCTACCGAACCAATTAGAAGAGGTTCCACCAGAAAGCAGGCCACACCTACAGAAGAGGTTCCAAAATTTTTTGAAACCCACCACTGACACACACACACACACACACACAGAGAGAGAGAAAGCAATAGCAATAGCAATAGCAGTTAGACTTATATACCGCTTCATAGGGCTTTCAGCCCTCTCTAAGCGGTTTACAGAGTCAGCATATCGCCCCCACAGTCTGGGTCCTCATTTCACCCACCTCGGAAGGATGGAAGGCTGAGTCAACCTTGAGCCAGTGAGATTAGAACAGCTGAACTGCAGATAACAGTCAGCTGAAGTGGCCTGCAGTACTGCACCCTAACCACTGCGCCACCTCGGCTCATAGAGAAAGAGAAAGAAAGGAAGAAAGAAATAAATAAAAAAAGAAAAAAGAAAGAAAAAGTGAGAGACAGATGAAAGGAAAAAGGAAAAAGGGACAGAGAGACAAAAGGAAGGAAAGAGAGAGAGAGAGAAAATACATGGCTGGCAAGTCACTGCCACCAGGTCACATGGCTGGCAAGCCACTCCCACAAAGGAGGCCACACCCACAGAGTAGCTTCAAAAAAAATTTGAAACCCACCACTGGTTGGAAGGGACTTTGGAGGTCCTCAGATCCAACCAAGGCAGAAGTCCTTATACCAGCTCAAACAAATGGTTGCCCTGTCTTTTCTTGAAAATCTCTAGCGATGGAGCAGCTACAAGTCTGGGAGGCAAGCTGTTCCACTGTGTAATAGTTCTCACTCTCAGTAAATTCCTCCTTACTTCCAGTTTGGACTTCCCTCTGATGAGCTCCTTCTCATTGCTTCTTGTCCTGCCTTCAGGTGCTATGGAAAATTAATAGCCATCTTCCACCATGGCAGCTCTTCTGATATTGGAAGACTGCTATCATGTCTCCCTTCAGTCTTCCTTTCATTAAGCTAAACATACCTAGTTCCTTTAGCCATTCTTCATAGGATATCGGTGAGTATATAGCTTGCATGTGTGCGGTCTTGCAGCAAGTTCCAATTATATTGTCATGACTGCCAATTTGTCAATAGCTGCTGCTTTCCAAACAAACGCAGATTAAGGTAGCTTGATATCCATAAATTTACCATAAAGCAAGTACAATAAGACCTGTACCACTTATATTTATACATGGAAGAATCACATTAATCAGACAAGATGATTAACCACAAGAGGAAACAACATTATAGCATCCCATCCTATAAGATCCACTGGATTAGCCAGATTTTTGTGGTTTTCCTATATCCAACCTGATCCTAGCAACATAATTTCTCAAGGAAAACTAATCCCCTCCAGAGGAAAGGAAAACATTAACAGGACAGGAATTGGAGAGAGAAGTTAGAGCCTCCTTCAGAAAGACTGGGAGTGAGAACCAAAGAGGGCCAGTGTCTAACTATTAAAGACATGCAGGTTTCCTGGAGGATCTGATCTTGGTTGAGAAACATCATGTGAACATGGCCATTGTAACATATAACATTAAAATTATTTTCTTTCAACTTTTAAAATGTAGGGTCCTTCCAAATCTGTGAATTTGTCCTTCTTGTAGGTTTGGAAACTTGGAAAAAATTGTTTCTATTCTTAGTCTGAAAGCTAGGGCTTTCAAAGGGAGCCAAAGACACATAAAGAAAAATAACCACATTTGCTTCTTCAGTCTTATAACCACTGTAGAAGGCTACATATTATATAATTATTGAGTGTTGCATATGATTTAATTTCTCATGGATCTAATTTACTTTATGTTCTACTTTTGTTTTGGTAGACAAAAATTCATTCCTTAAAATCAGCAATACAGTGAGAACAGCATTTGAAATCCATAAAAAGTAGCAGATTAATTATAGCTACAACAGTCTTTGGTTTATGGGGCTGGAATCCTTAGGTCACTACCAGATAGTAATTAAATGTTCCCTCAAATTTCTGTTGTCCTTCGTATGTCACAGAGCTTGGCAAAATTTGGGGTTGTAATATAACACTGTATACTCACAGCAACCAGCATCTGCTTATTGGTGGCTGTCCTATGAAGGAAGTTAGCACCCACGCCTCTCCTAGAAAAATGAAATATCCTAGGAAATATTGAAAAGGCAGAATGTTATATTTCCCTGGATGAGAAGTGAAGAAACATGTTTTTTTAGGCAGGAAACAGACTCACTGTTAATAGCCCCAATCTTCCTCAATAGCCCACAGTAGATGTCCTTAAGAGATAAAGAGATAGCTAGGTCTATTCATAGGGAAATGCCGTCACTCAAGATTCAACAAAGGTAGGATTAGCCCTCTACCCATCTCACCACATGGCACCTGGGAAGATTATATCAGCCAGCAAAGGCTCAAGGAAGCCTGGGACAGACTTCACAGACAGCCTACAGTGTTAGCTAAGACACCCACCCCCTGGGAGTCTGACAACCAATCAGAATACATTTCTTACACAGGGACAGGAAGCTCATAAGGTGGAGCCTAAAGAGGGCATAAAACCCAGGGACTCTCAGCATCTTGGCCCTTTTTTTCTTCTTCAGCATCTTCGATGCATGTGATCCTGCTTTTCCCCAGGACCTCAAAACATGTGGCCCTGTCCATTAAAACAATCTTTCCAAGCAACTTCCATGAATCCAGTGTCTTTTTCCCCACTTGGAACTGAACCCAGAATGACATTTCTTCCAACACCTAAATGCCATTTCCTCTACAATTACAACTTACAAAGAGAGGAAGCTTTTCTCGGTTGCTCCTTTCTGTAGGCATCTTGTTGTTCGATCGGGTAAAGGAGGCACAAAAGGCTTCAGTAAACAACAGCTCTTTATTGCAAGTCAAGTAAACATCCGGCTGGGGAATGGTTGGGCAGCATCCCCTTTTAAAGGGATCTGTCAGACCTCTTGGCCAATGAGATTCAACCTCTGTTCCCGCCGGAACAGGGGACCTTGGTGGAAACCTCTGTCAGTCTGTCAGCAGGGGGGGGGGGATATCTAACTCTTGTCTTTGGTCTTCTACTTCTGGCACTTTCTAGAGATAAAGCAACACCCAAATATCCAAGTTGACCCTAGGATGCTGCAACCATCATAAATCCATGCTGATTGTGAAACACCCAAATTTTGATCATGTGATTGTGGAGATGCTGCAATAAGAGTCGTAAGTGCATCGCTTGTAAAGGCTGACTACCTGGTCTATTTTTACACTGGAAAAAAAGCTAACCCCTTCCTCTTAGCTAGGACCCCATGCTACTTTTTAATACTTTCCACCCTGTTTGCTGCTATCTCTGATCAAAATGTAGTCTCGAATCTGTCAAATTATAGTTTCTGAGACTACAATTAACACGGAATTGAGTGAAGGCAAACACCATTAATGGGTAAAATGAAGGTGGGAAGAGGATGGGCCAGTTTGGAGACATAGGTGGGGGCTGCTTCTTCACTTTTTTCCCAGATGGGGGGCAGATTTTGTCAGAAGATGCCATTCTTCTTTAAACAACCCTTTCTGCCTCTTACTGTGTATGCCAACTTCACAAACTCCTTATGGTTTCATACTCATGCCCAGCACACAATTTAGCAACGAAAGATGTAGGAAGTTCATTTTGAAAAGTAATGTATTTGGTTGCAACTAATATGGTTTCCTTGGATCTTATTTCCCACCTTCTGCTACTCTCTTGCAACAGACCCAAATGTCTTTGCCCTCTTTATCTAGATGGCACAGCTGGCGAAACCTGATGACCCCTAAAGGGTTAAAAATAAATGAATCAATGGACAGAAAGAAAGCCATCTCCACAGGGTAAACACTAAAAAAGACAGCTCCAAGAAGCTGATGACACAACCTGATGTACTAATGGCAGGCAAGACATGATACTTTATTGTAATTGCTACAAAGTATTTTAGGAAGCTTGAACAGCGTTTACCCAGAGCTAAGGGTTCACAGGTCAACACGTGTGAGAGTGCTCTATACGTCCCAATAGACTAGCCCATTGCTATAATTTAAATCCTTCCAGATGTCCGGAAGAACCTATGGCAGACATTCAATAATACAGTATCTGGGATTTATACTGCTGGACTCCTTGATAGCTTCTGCCCAGCGGTGGTCTGAGAGATCTATTTATTTTAAGAAGCCACCATTTGGGGGCTGTTTTGCACGTATCTTTTAAAACAAGTGTGCTAAATAATCAGCTTGCTCATTTATGTTATTTTTCGGTCATATTTAATGTCTGAATACATGGAGACTTCCTTTTCAGTGTAAAGCTAATGAAAATATATTATTAAAATGCTGGGAGATCATCAAGATAAGACTCCCTATTGGGAATTGTGCGAGAATTCTACTCCTAGTTTTCATCTCTGCTTCCTTATTGCCTTTGACAATCATGGTTTTGAAGAAATTACAAAGATTTACTGCAGAGATGGGTGCACGCTGTAGACTAGAAGCATGTAGCTCATATATATCTGATTCATTTTACTGTCCATATTAGTGAGACAAAATGCCACTTCACTCTGGAATTCTAATGCATTAAAAATGATAAAACAAAAATTCTGTCTGCCTCCAATTTTTGGTTCCTTAGAACCTTTGTTTACAGCTTTCCCTAATAGTGTAAATGACCCTATAATCTCCTTCTATAATGCAAAGTTCCCTAATATCATTTTTGTAAGGCTATTTGCTTGCTGCAAGGTGACCAGCATAAGCTTCCTTGATATAAACAGTTCCTGAAAAACAAAACAATCCTTTTCTACATGCCGATTTTGGAAAGAAACTACTTGTTTTACACGTGGGACATTTTGCTGGCAGACTGTTCAGTGCTGTTACCAGGGGTGGATTCCTGCCGGCATTACTGCTCGTTCGGTGTGCAAAACATTTTCCATGTGTGTGCATGAAAGCCAGTTGGGTATTTTGGGTCAGTAAATTGAATTGAATTGAATTGAATTTATTATATTTCTATGCCGCCCTATTCCCAGAAGGGACTCAGGGCAGCTCACAAACCAAGTCAGGGGAAGGGGGGGGATACAAATAGAAAAAAAAAGGACATGGACAAAACAATACCACAATTTAAAAACAATCAACAACCACACCATTCGAGCGGGGACAAGAACTCATCAGCCCCAGGCCTATCGGAACAGCCAGGTTTTAAGGGCTTTGCGGAAAGCCTGGAGGGTGGTGAGGGTCCGAATCTCCATGGGGACCTCGTTCCAAAGGGCCGGAGCAGCCACAGAGAAGGCCCTCCTCCGGGTGGTCGCCAATCGGGATTGGCCAGTGGATGGAACACTCTTTCAGCCCCCACAGACGTATTGCGCTGCATTGCCTTGCATTTACATTTCATACTTCTTAATTGCCCATTTCCCTCAGATTATTGTTGTAGGGAAAATAGGACTAGGAAGGAAAATTAGGTATATTTGCCATCAAAGGCAAGATTTAGAATATCTAATTAAAAATGAGAAGATATGATTTGCCAAATTTAGGAACAGATTCCTACTGAGAAATGATAATCTTCCAAAACAGGGGTAAACCTTGGCCATGTATTTGGGATTGGAAGAGTTATAAAGCAAGGCATAAATTATCCATTTTACACTTTTCACTATTGTCATATAAGCTGAAAGTTTTGCTCCTGTGGACTCTTGAATTTGGCAGGTGAGAGGTTGTATGTGGGCTTTTAAGGTCATGGTGTGGAAAGCTAGAATTTCTTTTTTAAAGTGCTGGGGTTTTCAATATTTTACTTAACTAAAAAAAAAAAAATCTGTTTTCACAGAAATGTAGACCTCTCCATAAACTCACATTTTCTCTGCTCTGCCAGAAAAGCTGGGAATTGTAAAAAGGTTGAACGCCAGAACACAAGACCATGTTGAAGGCTTGTCCAAGGAGAATGGGAAAAACTGTGAGTTCATAGCCTAGTGAATTGTATGGAAAAGATTGGAACCAAAACACCTAATAAACATTTCTATTTATTCCTGCTAATAAAACCTCATATGCACAATTGTGGTTTATGAATATTGTGTTTGTTTAATTTAATAGCACTCTGGGCTCAATACTGTCTGACATTAATCATGTTCTAAGGAGAACTATAGCCAATGATTTTAAGATTATAGCTGATGTCTCTTAACAAGTAAATACCATATTTTTGGAGTATAAGACGCACCGGAGTATAAGACGCACCAAGGTTTTGAGGAGGCAAATTTTTTAAAAAGTAGGTAGGTAGATAGAGGGATAGAGAGGGAGAGAAAGAAAGAGAGAGGAATACAGTAGGTAGGTAGGTAGGGAGAGAGTGAGAGTAGGTAGGTAGGTAGGTAGATAGATAGAAGAAGGGAGAGAGAGAGAGAGAGAGAAATACAGTAGGTAGGTAGGGGGAGACAGAGTAGGTAGGTAGGTAGATGTTTCCAGGTGTATTTATCCATGTGCTGGAGAAGGAAATCGCTGACAATCTGCAGCACCTTAAGACTTTGTTTCTGCTGGCACAGCACTTGATCAATGTATTCTCATCAATCAGTTAAAGAGCTTTCCAAAAGGAAATAAAAGTTTTTGCACTTTGCAAAGCTCCCCAAAATGGCCTGTTTTTCACGAAAACAGGCTCTTTTTAAAAAAAAGATATGAATAGCCTTGGGAGGGGGGACTTGCAGAGTGCTCCTGGGGGGTGGAGGGCCAAAAGCAAGCAAAAAACGTTCCGTTTTTCACAAAAATTGGCCTATTTTTGTCAAAAAAATTGCATGCATGGCCTTATGGAGGTTTATAGAGTGCTGCTGGGGGATGGGGGGGGGGAAGGCCTGTTTTTTGCTCATTTCTGCCCTCCCCAGGAGCTCTCTGAAAGCTTCCATAAGCGTATGTACGGCCATTTTGGTGAAGAGGGTGGGGCTTTGGGAGGCAAAAAATGCTGTATTTGATGTATAAGATGCACCCAGGTTTTCAGCCTCTTTTTTGAGAAAAAAAGGTCCGTCTTATACTCCGAAAAATACGGTACTTTAAAATTATTCTTAGTATCTTACCAATATCAACTATATTAAAGAGGGAGGAAAGTTTAATAATGAATATTTTTTCTTAAGCATTCATACTTTCATAATTGTAGCAAGCCATAGATATGACTTTGGAGTAACTCTGAAGTGCCTGAATGTTCAACTCACTACACCACAACTAACACAAGCTATAAAAAAATAATACTACCATATATTTCAATCATCTCAGAAACAAGTAACTACTACAATCACTTTAGTACCCAACACCCAGATAAGAAGGGATTAACACCAGACAAAGAATCAAACAGAAAAAAATAAATGTATCAAGGAACTACCAAGGAGAAACCCCACCCCTACCAACATTTTTATTTTATTTGCCATTTAAAATAAAAACACAATAAAACTTTAAAATTGGACGCTAGAAGATATTTTAATATTGGACATATTGATGGATATTTTTGAACAACCAATCCAGAATATGTTTTTAATAACTATTTTTAATAGTGGCTACCTCAATAGAGTAGAGTTCGACCAATTCAGACAGAGATTTAATTGAAAGTAGATTTTAAAATGATAGATACAAGACATGGAAAAAGATGTTACACAGGATGTACAAAAGGAACTACCTCAGAGGTGGGCTGCTACCAGTTCAGACCGGTTCAGGCAAACCGGTAGTAGCGACCAGCGGCTGGGCCCGCCCCTGCCCCCACTCTATCCCGTCCTATATAATCGCCATGTGTTTGATGCAGCATGCACTCACATTTTCGGTTCTGGGTGAACCAGTTGTTACATTATGTGATGCCCACCTCTGAACTACCTGATGTTTTAACAATTATAAGGAATAGGCAAACAACACACTGAGAGCAACCCAGATAACTTTCCTACACTGGATTTACAAAGGATTTTGAATTTTGTGGGAAGGGTGAAACAAAAAATGGAAAGAAATCAAGTTCTAAAACAGTAGTGGGCCTTATTCAGGATGACAATGAGAGTGCTTACCACAAGGAGGTAGAGGGATTGGGGAACTGGTGTAATAAAAACAGCCTCATTTTAAACATAGGAAAAACCAAATAAATCATTTCAGAAAAGGCAGGCACAGCCACACATCTCTGTGTATTAATGATCCAACTGTGGAGGCAGTTAGCAGCATCAGGTTTCTGGGTGTGCAGCTGATGCATAAGTTGGCTTGGTCACTCAACAGTGAGATACTGGTGAAGCAGGCACAGCAGCCCCTCCACTTTCTGTATCACATGAAAAAAGTGCATCTTCCTTTCCCTTCCTTATCACTTTCTATAAAGGGTCAATTGAGATCATATTGTCATATTGCATTACTGTCTGATTTGGAAGCATTATTGCTTTGGACAGGAAGACAGTACAGAGAGTGGTGAGGATGGCAGAAAAGATTATTGGTAGTTGGCTTTCTTCTATACATGGCATATAAGCGCTGCTTGAGTAGGGTTCACAGTATTATCGGAGATGCTACAAATCCTCTCCATGACCACTTTTTCTTGTTACCTTTTGGTAGGAGGCTTCGTGATATCTGAAGCAGAACATCTACAGTAGATACAGTCACAGCTTTGTTCCATATAGTATTAACCTTGTGAACTCTCAAGTTTCCTCTTTCCACTATGTATTCAAAATGGACAGTGATTAAGATATACACACACACACACATACACACACACAGACTTTACAAAAATGTTGAAATGACATAGATTTTTAAAAAAACTCTGTTAGAACATACTCATTATAACCGACTTTGGTATTTTGCATGTGAAAGGAAAGCCTCATGCAAAGTAAATTACAATAATTTACAAGAACTGATAAGCGTATAAGTGTAAGCACAAAAAAGTTGGTTTTACTGGAAGATAGGTGAGATCCGTTACCAAAGCAACTAGGAAAAAGCAATATTAAGCCCATAACATGCAGAAGGAATGCAACAGCAGTTCAAATAGACACCTTCCTAATTCACATGTTATATACTGTATTTCTAGCAATTACTTTTGCTATCCTTCCAATGCTGAAATTAATCAAGATGAATGCAGTGTATTAAGGCTATTTTCAGGCATAGGATTCTTAGGGATAGTAATCAGAGAACACCATTTAGCTAGTCTATAGATGAGATGGGTTGGAAAAAGAGAATGCTTACAAATAGAAGACCCTAACCCTAACTCTAAAACTCACAACAATCTGTAAAGAAGGCAGGGCATAAGCCCTAGGTGAAGACACTATTACTACACACTCTATGTATCATCTTTTTACAAGTGGAATATTGAGAAAGTAAGAATAATAATCAAATGGGGATTTTTACAGATCTATATATTGTCTAGGTTTGTCCTATTGATGCATAGTTATAATCAAAGTCTCTCTCCCAGATTCTTTTGCTGCCATGTGAATAAACTATTGTCCTCTGCAGTTCCTGGCCTTCTTGGCTTCTCAGAGCTGGGGACTTTAGATCAGGACAATTTCATATCAGCTTCTTCTAAATGTGATATGACTAGGATTAGCTCTGTGTCTGACTAAAAGATATGGAAATGGTGACTTTCATTTGCAGCCACACAATTCCACATCTTTCATTAAAAAACTGCAAATCTATCAGTCAGCAAACTCTACTGCAGGTTGGATAAAGACATGCCCTTCCATGAATTATGAAACTGACAGAGGTCTCATGGAAGCGCCTGCTAGAGGAAACAGGGTTTCTAATCTTCAGCTTTCCTGGAGAAACATGGGACTGCATAAAAATAAGGAAAGTACCGTAGTACATACCTTTCCCTACATATGGATAATCTCTGGATCCCACCCTTTCTTTCTGCATCTACTGTTAGCAGAGGAATGTTAGATATTAATGCTTCCTGATAGAAGGCAGATGATCTTTCAAAAGTAAAAAATGCACATTTGTCGAATCCCACAGATATTCTGGAGTTGGGTCCTGCAACAAATTTGATTCTTTAAGTAGTCTTTCAGCTGGAAAGAAAACAGCACAAAGAGAAGTAATAAATCCATAGGACTTGTAACTCGATTGGATCATCATCAATGTTTCCTGTCATCTCTAACAGCCAGACAGTAATGCAAGATCCATCTTAAAAGAATCCCTCTCCATAAATGGAGCTCTTAGCAAGTGGTCAATTCAGAAAAATGATAAGTTCTCCAAAGTCTTCTGTGCATGGAGACTCATGCTTCAACTCTGATTTACTATCAGAATTTACTCTTCTTAATGTTAAAACCATTTCTCAGATTCTGTTAAGAACAATTCCTCTTACTTTGTATGCACGTATACACAATTTCAAACAACAGAACAAAAGTAGGCCATGACTCAATAAGAGATAACCTCTTCTAATTTGTAGGTGTATTTCTTTTTTTGTGGGGGGAATCCAAAGTTTCCTACCATCATATTTGAATATACCTGGTGATGGTCTATGTATACAGGTGTTGATTAAGTAGTTTGAAGACAGTGTTAGCTATGACAAAATCAAGTGGCAGAAACTGTTAAGTTGTTCCCCTACTTCATTTTAATTTCCCAAGACATACAATTTAATTTATACTTCCTCCTTAACATTTCCAACTTTGGCATTCCAGATGCAATCAGAAGCCACTGTTCTTGCTTGCGTGTTCTCTCGATTACATATCAAACTTGATAATAAAACTCAACCTCTTTATCTGCACCGGGGATTGCAAACTTGGATGATTTTATTCAGTCATTGACGACAGCGTAACCACATACTGTTCTTGCTATACCCTTCCTAATTGTGAAAGTAACACTCTTTCTTCTTTGTTTTTCATGTCCTGAATAAAATAACAATGTTAATCTTCTGACTAAAAGTGCTCAATTCCAGGCTATCTTAACAAACTTAGGTGGGAATTCCGAAGCTGATGTTGCTTGTCACTGCCTTATTCCTGTGAAAGAAATATTTGCCCCCTCTCGATTGTGCTTTAGCAAGATGGTTAAAACACTCTGTTCTACTAATTATTAGGAAATTAGGGGATGTTTGGGCTGCTTTAAGTTGAACTTTTGATTATTTCTCCTGGTTTTTTATATTATTTATAAAACTAAAACTAGGTCCCCCTAAAATCAAAAGGACAGTGTGAATTAACACAGTTGGAAGGGACCTTGGAGGTCTTTTAGTCAACCTCCCCACTCAAGCAGGAGACCCTATACCATTTCAGACAAATGGTTGTCTAATCTCTTCTTAAAAACCTCCAGTGTTGGAGCACTCGCAACTTCTGGAGACAGGTTGTTCCATTGATTAATTGTTCTAACTTGATGTATGTCTTTGAAACTTGAATATTTTCTTCATACAAAATTTAGCATGACTTTTTTTTTAATGTGCAACATATTTATTACTCTTTCCATAGAAATGCATCATAATCATCTACACTTGAAAACAAGCTAAAATACAGATTTATCATCATGTTTTCTATGTAAAAGTCCCAGCGTAGGATATTTCTGAACTTTTTTGAAAAATGAATGTTTACATTTTAGGGTCCTAGGATAAACAGTATAACACTAAACTGTTTCATTTTAAAAGTTCACTTTTAGAAAATCTGTATACATAAAAGCTAAGTATAAAATGCTGAAAATATTAGGATTTATATGCAGCATGAGAGAATGAAAATTACAGCTGGATAAACCAAAACTTTTCCTCTGTTGCCTCAAGTGAGAAATAATATAAACATTTAGACAATTCTCTAAAGTATCAGTTGCTTGTTTAATGGTAGACAGAATTCTTTCTGCTCTAATTTACGAACAATTCTCACATTTAATATATTAAACATGTTGTAATATTTATCAGCATATGTCTCTAAAGCCCTTAATCCAACTTCAACCATGCAGGGAAGAGTAAAATGAAACATATACAAGGAAATTAATATGATGAAACTAGATTTCTTTAAATTCATGCCAAAATGGAAAATAATATTTAATTACGCTTTTCCCTTCTGGAGTATGAAAGACCATCAGATGAAAATTGGATGGAAATCTTTCAATTCCAAGAGCTCAAGCCATAATCCAAGAGACAGTGAACTTACATTATGGCATCTGATGACTCAACATAATATATTATACACAATTATACAAAAAAGGTTTAGATCCTAAATTAAATTATGGAATATTCCTAGCTTTGCCAAGAGGATGGTTCATGAGCTACAAAGTCAAAGCCATTCTGCTTTCAGAAAAGAAGAATCCCAAGGAGAGTTATTCCTAAATTGTACAATTTCCATGTATAGCCCCAGGAAAGGGATGTAAAGCAGGGTGTTTAAAAGACACTTACAACTCTGCATCTGAAGAATCTTTATGAAACTGTGGGAATTTGGCCTGAAACTACAGCCTTGTGTCTCTTTTTCAAATGTTGTGCTCTGGATTTGGTGAGCTGATAAAACAATGGATATGATGTATGTATGGAATTTCCCTTTCTTTCTATTCCAAGGTAGCAATTATGCTGGAGAATCATAGCAAGTAATTACCCGTCTTCTATGCCCTTCTAATTGTCAAAATATTACAGTGCATAAGTTGTTGAAATTTATTTATTTTTCTCATTAATCTACACTAAGTACCCCACAAAGTGAAAACAAAGTTTTTAGATGTCTGTTAATTTATTTCAAGTGGTTTTCATTTGTTATGGCTCATTTTATTTCATCTGTTGAAAAATCAGTGGGAATTGTATTTCTGCTCTCAACAATTTCCTATCTAAGCTTGGCATTACAACTTCATTGTCATTCACAACTTCTGGAGGCAAATTGTTCCACTGATTAATTGTTCTAACTGTCAGGAAATTTCTCCTTTGCTCTAAGTTGCTTCTCTCCTTGATTAGTTTCCACCTATTGCTTCTTGTCCTACCCTCAGGTGCTTTGGAGAATAGCTTGACTCCCTCTTCTTTGGGGCAGCCCCTGAGATACTGGAACGCTGCTATCATGTCATGTTAGGACTGAGAGAAAGTGATTGGCTCAAGATTACCCAGCTGGCTTTGTGCCCAAGGTGTGACTAGAACTCCTAGTTTCTAACCAGATGCCTTAACCATTACACCAGACAAGATTTCCAAAGGACTGATGTATTTAATAAAAGGATAACACTAATCGACTTCCGGGGAGTGGCCTGTCGCCGGTCGGCAGCTTAACAGAGCTGCCCCCAGAATTCAGGTTCGTTATCTGCTCAATATCAAGAAGATAACTCTTTTTTCAGACAAGAAAAAAGCAGTGAGGAATCTCAGCTGGTAAGAATCTTCTTTGAAGTTCACAGTTTGTTTTTTTTGTGAGCTGTGGACGGAGGGGGAGGATCAACCCAAAGCTGAGTCATTCAACTCCGACCTGAACTTCGCAGCTGTTATTCACAGCATTAGACAGGACCCCTCCCCCTTAGGACAATCTTTAGAAAAGAGACTATTAAAAATCAATACGAGCAAAGACCAACTTGTGAACTTTAAAACTTTTCTCTATCTGAAATACCAGCTTCAATGTTATAAAAACCTCTTTTGTTTAATTGTTTTCAAAATGGCGTTTACAGCTTCTGCATTTGTTATCTCCGGCTTCCTGCTACAGAATCAAAGAAATAATTTCTTATAATTCAATTAGAGCTACTCCCTTAAAGTTTTCAAGACGCTTTGTTGTTGATAAAGAGACATTCCAAACATTCCAAACGGACTTTCTCTTTTGAAATCCTCCGTAAAACCCCTTGAAAAAAAAAAGAAGGAAAAAAAGGGGGGGGGAGGAATTTCTTTTTCTCCACATAGCACAGTGGATTAGTAATTTAGAACAAATAATTAAAACCAAAATATAATGGCATCCAAATCAACCTCTGTCAAATTACCTCCGAAAACGTCTCCCATACCTGGTACAAAGTTGCAGCCCCCACCATCTATGCCCCCTAGTGGAGATGTACTAACAAAAGAATTTTTTCTGGAAATGTTCAAAGAATCCAGAGAACAGAACTTAGAAATGTTTAAAGAATTCAGAGAACAGAATCAAGAAATGATTAAAGATTTCAAAGATGAAATAAGGAGTGAGATGGAAGTTCTATATGACAAATTCGATACCAGTAAGGTGGGCTAAAAGGCCCAATTGCGAACCATAGTTCTAGAGGCAATGTTTAATATCAAATGCTCTGATCAAAGCTGAGGTTTTGCACCATTAAGCAGAAAACAATTGCTGACAGTTGCTGAAGAAAGCAAGATGTATTTTTACACTTCTGGGAACAAGTCGACCCAGACAGGGAGTTTCCTGCCATCTTGCAAGATGTGTCCTGTTTATGTCGCTTATGTCACCCACTCATGATCTATAGGGTGCTGACTATGTATATTGTAAGAATAGCAATTGTTGGCCATCTAGCATAGACAGTTTTTGGTTCCTCTCATGACCTTATATGCTTAAACTCTGCCTCTATAGATGATGACGTAATTTGCACTATAAATGTATGGCTTTAAGGACCCTTCGGGGTTCAAACCCTTGATGCTTATTTTGGCATGTTTGAACCTGCGCATTCAATAAACTTTTCCTATATTGCATCGCTTGGCTTCATTGTCTCCTAATTCTACTACATTTTCTGGCACCCCAGATGGGACAGAGAAGCTAAGGCAATATTTTGCTGAGGGCCACTTTGCCCCGTTGGGGTGTGGGGCTGCTGCTCCTTGGCTTCCAGGCGCCTCGGGTCTTCTTTTGCCCCGGGAAGCAACAACAGCAGCCCAACTCCTCCAAGGGGGACACGCATCGTGAGTCCAAGAACCCTGCAAGCTTAGGAAAAGAGCTGTGGTGTTTCCTGGCCGGGATCCGTGGGGAGAAGACGTCTCAGGCGAGTATTCTATTAATTGTATTGTACCTATCTCGTTTGAAGATAGAAGAGGGGGCCTGATCACCCCCCTGGACTCGGGACGGCGTTCCTAATGAAGTCCGTATAGGTTGTGTGGGTGGTTAAACCAGCGCATTTCCTGCAGGTGGCCATTGAGTTCCGGCTTCTGGGGCCTCAGGTCGCTGGTAGTGTGTTAGATATGGGTGGGGGTAGCAGCGTGCCCAGCAGACCGCTGGACTGCATGCTTAAGGGGTTTGATTCATATTTTAACCACACTGAATATAGAGTCCCTTACCCGAAATTGACCAAGGATAGGCTTATCTACTTGTGTCAGAACCAGTGGCCGCATATGGGGGTAGGATGGCCAATGGGAGGAACTTTTCGAAACCAAATTATAGATGATTTAACTTCGTTAATTGCTGCAAACGAAGAACGCTATCCCAATCAGTTCCCATATATAGATCAGTGGGGAGATGCAGTCGCAGGACAGGCAGATGAATTATTACAGTGTCAGGCTGAAATGGTTCGCCTGTGTGTGGTTAGACCGAAGGAAAAGGGGAAGTTGAGGTTAGCGTCGAGATGTGTCAAAAATGTAGCAGCTTCAGAGAAAAAGGAGTCAGAGAAGAAAAGGATTTTTGCCCAAGACGAGGAGGAACTCTTCAGACCTCCTCCTCCCTATGCCTCAGCACCTGTAGGTATTGTTGTGCCCCAGGCTATGGGTGTTGCTGCAGCGGATGGTGGAGATAAAGGAAGTGCTGGGGGAACAGGGGATCCCCAGGCAACAGGAGCGGTAGTGAGGAGAAAAGAGCCCAGGGATGGTGGTTCAGGGGCTACAGGAATTAGGAGAGAAGGACCAGTAACTAGAAGGTTGGGAGTGGAAAGGGCGAAAGCCGAGAAAGAGGAAAGTACATTGTTAGAGGAAAAGGAAGGACTCTTTCCATTAAGAGTATCAGAACAACAGGTGGCCATCAACGCCCAGGGAGATCTTGAATACCGCCCTTGTTTTCAATATATCCCTTTTTCAACTACGGACTTATTGAATTGGCGGAAGCATTTTGGTCCATTGTCCGTGAAGCCCACGGAAATGATGGATCTGTTTCAAACCATTATGCATAGTCATAACCCCAATTGGCGAGATATACAACAGCTGTTAACTACGTTGCTAACAGCAGAGGAGAGAGAGAAATGCAAAGCAGGAATGCGAGAGGTTTTTAGAGAACGTTATCATACAGAAGCAGATAGGGCTCAGAAACTTTTGGAAGAGGCACCGGAACGGGACCCTGGATGGGATCCTAAGGTAGCAGGTGACATGGCAAAGATACAAACGTATCAAACCTTGATAGTGGCAGCTCTCAAGAAGGCAGGGAAACCCCCTGTGAATTTGTCTAAGCCCTCATTGGTTATGCAAGGAGCAGATGAGAGTCCAGAAGCATTCCTTCAGAGATTAATTGAGGCTTATGAGTTGTACACTCAAATGGACCCAAGAGCCCCAGAGAATGTAAGGATGTTGAATGAGAGGTTTATTGCACAAAGTGCATTGGATATTCGTAAGAAATTGCAAAGGTTAGAGGGAGCATTGGGAAAGAATACAACCGAGTTAGTAGAGGTGGCTAGAAAAGTGTATGTGAATAGGGATAAGGTTGAGAAGAAGGACAAAGATGATCGTATGCATAAGAAGACGGAGTTGTTGGCGTTGGCCTTACAGGGAGGAAGGGCAGGCTTGGGGCCGAATCAATGTGCCCATTGTGGATCTGAAGGACATTGGCAGAGGGAGTGTCCAAAGAGGCTAGCTCCTAGGGGACGTGGAGTGCTTAGGGGTCCGCCCGGGCGACGCCCGCTGGGCCGCAGCATGGCAGGTCGAGGAATGACTGGGCGAGGGATGATGACAGGACAAGGGGGGCCACCCAGACATCCAGGTCGTGGATGGGGATCGCAACCGGCTCAGGGTCAAGGAGGAAGAGATTTTAATGCTCAAGTAAATGCAGGAGTAGAGGGAATTGGATTGGCAGGAATCGGTTGGTCAGATTGACGGGGACCTGGCTTGGAGCAGACTCCCCCCGAGCCAATGGTTACTCTAAATATTGGGGGTCAGCAGACTACTTTTTTAGTGGATACAGGGGCTGGACGATCAGTGATAAACAACCCAATAACTACCCCTGGTCCATACCAAATTCAAGTACAAGGGGTGTCTGGACAAGTTGTAGGACATCAAGTCTTAAAACCAGTCACCTGTACTTTTAAGGGGTCCGAAATTCAACATGAGTTCCTGTATATACCTGAATGTCCTGTCCCATTGTTAGGAAGGGATTTGTTGAGCAAGTTAGGAGCTACTATTTCCTTTGATGAGGGAAAGCAGTATCTCACTGTTAGTCACCGGCCTGATGAAGTGTGGAGGTTGATGGTGGTTAGGACTTCTGAGGAAGAATGTTTGGATGTATGGAGGGAATTTGATGTACCAGGACTATGGGCTGAGGATAACCCTCCGGGGTTTGCAGCACATCACCCCCCTATTATTGTAGAATTGAAGCCCCTGGCAGCTCCTGTTCATATTGGACAGCAGCGACCCTATTGGAGGGAAGCCATCCTGTCTATATACGACTGTATTCTAACATACTTAGATGCTGGGGTGTTAGTCCCTATTCAATCCCCATGGAACACCCCAATCTTGCCTATCCTAAAGCCAGATGGGTCTTTCAGACCAGTGCAAGATTTGCGCGTGGTTAATGATAGGACAGTCACAATTCACCCATCTGTGTCTAATCCATATACTCTACTGATGCCCTATGGAAAGCTCCAGAGGCTATGTACTGGATTTGTGGAAAGCTGGCATATGAGACTCTGCCTAGGGATTGGTCTGGCTCATGCGTCCTAGGTTGGATTAAGCCCTCATTTTTCTTATTACCCATGAAAGCCCGCCAGGTGCTAGGAATCCCATTGTACGAGAAGGTTGGCCTACAAACTAGAAGGAAACGAGAACTTGATACAGTTTTTTCCAATTTCCTTTGTAAGGATTGGGCCACCTTAGAAGACAGTGACACTTGGAGTTCGGAGAGAATTGTCTGCACCTATGGCAGGGCTACGTGGGCAGAAGATGGGTCATATGGATATCGCACACCCATTTACATGCTGAATAGAATTATACGCCTCCAAGCAGTATTAGATTTAGCAGGCCAACGTATTGATAAGGCTCTTAATATAATATCCGAGGCTACAGATAAAATAAGGACAGCAGTATATCAGAATCGCTTAGCTTTAGATTACTTGCTAGCTAAAGAAGGAGGCGTATGTGGTAAGTTTAATCTTTCTAATTGTTGCCTGCAAATTGATGAAACTGGAACTGTAGTTAAACAATTGACTGCAGAGATGCGTCAACTGACTCACAATCCTGACCAGGTGTGGCGAGGATTCAACTTCAAGGAAATCTTTGGTTCCTGGTTTCCTAGATTGCCAGGCTTACAGGCTATAGTTGCTCTAATAGGCTTAATCGCTGCAGGATGTGTATTAATTCCTTGTGTATTACCTATTTTTGTGCGTACTATTTCTAACAGTCTATCCTTAATAGCAGAGCGAAAAGCAACGGCACAGGTAATGGCCTTATGGGAATATGAAAGAATGCAACCAGTGGGAGAACTATCCACTGAACCTGAGTATGTGACTCTTCTGGAAATGTCAGATGAGTCCCAAAGGGGGGACTAAGGTGGGCTAAAAGGCCCAATTGCGAACCATAGTTCTATAGGCAATGTTTAATATCAAATGCTCTGATCAAAGCTGAGGTTTTGCACCATTAAGCAGAAAACAATTGCTGACAGTTGCTGAAGAAAGCAAGATGTATTTTTACACTTCTGGGAACAAGTCGACCCAGACAGGGAGTTTCCTGCCATCTTGCAAGATGTGTCCTGTTTATGTCGCTTATGTCACCCACTCATGATCTATAGGGTGCTGACTATGTATATTGTAAGAATAGCAATTGTTGGCCATCTAGCATAGACAGTTTTTGGTTCCTCTCATGACCTTATATGCTTAAACTCTGCCTCTATAGATGATGACGTAATTTGCACTATAAATGTATGGCTTTAAGGACCCTTCGGGGTTCAAACCCTTGATGCTTATTTTGGCATGTTTGAACCTGCGCATTCAATAAACTTTTCCTATATTGCATCGCTTGGCTTCATTGTCTCCTAATTCTACTACACCAGGGTCACTAAAATGAATGATAATATGATGGGAATTGTAAATGTGATAACAGAATATATTTCTGGAATGGAAGATAATTTAGAAACTCTCAATGAAGCTAAAACTAACCTGATATCCAAAACTGAAATGGTGGAACAAAAAATTGACAATGCTGAAAAACAAATTATTATGATACAGTATAAGCAGATGGAGCTTGCATTAAGAGTGAGGGGGCTGCGTGAAGAAAAGCAGGAGAACTTAAAGCAAATGTTTTCTGAAGCTTTTGACCGTCTGGTGGGAAAACCGGGATCCAATTTTGATTGGCAGATTGACAGGATTTTTCGTGTTAACTCATGGGCGGCAAAACAAAGGCAACTTCCCCGAGACGTGGTAATATACTTTGTTACAAGAGAATCTAGAAATATAATACTACAAGAGTCTTACAATACTAAGCTTCAAATTGGTGGATTGTTGATTGTTTTGAAAGAAATACCACCTCAGATGCTAAGAGCCAGAAGAGATTATGCTTTTCTGGTGGAAGAGCTCAGAAAGCGTCAGATACAGTACAGATGGGATGCCCCATTCGGTATTACAGTTACAATGGACAAACAAAGATATCGTCTCAGCTCTGTATGGAAAGCTCGTGATTTCTATCATAGGATTCTGAAGATGGGATACCCTGAACCTTCGGGATATGGTGAAAAACCACGAGACGAACAAGATAAACAGCAAACCACACAACCATCAGATAAAATGTATCATCTCCCTCTTCCGGAAGGGCAAGGAGTCAAGGAAAAAAGATCCAACCGTAAGACCACCAGACAAACGGATAAACAAGCTACTATGCAACAATCTCAACAATCGTTGGCCATTGATCAAGGAGCTACTGCAACAAGCTCAGAAGCTGTGGGAGGAGCCAAACCAAAGGTGAGACAGGCCTTGCGGGAGGCTCTAAAAAAGCTTCAGGCAACCAAAAATGACAACTAAGATTTTGACATGGAATGTTAACGGACTGAACTCTCCACAGAAAAGAAAGAAAATATTTCATTATCTCAAACAGTTTAAGAATGACATAATTTGCTTGCAAGAAACTCATATCAAATCAACCGATCAAAAATATTTGTTTAACCCCAAACTGGGCCAACATTTTGCGACCTCAGCCATGGAAAAGAAAAATGGCATAGTAGTATATTTAAGAAAAGACATTAAAGCTGAGCTAATTGAAGCAGATCCCTTTGGAAGATATATTGCATTAGATTTAATCTTAGAAGGGAAAAAGACATTACTTTTGGGAATTTATGCTCCTAATCAACAACAAGATGGATTTTATAGAAATCTTCACGCTAAATTAGTACAGTGGGACTTTGAGTCTTGTATATTGTTGGGTGACTGGAATGGCGTGATCGACACCAAAAGAGATAAGAAGACAGCTCGCCCGAACACTAAATTTCGAGCTAAGTTACCCAAACCCTTTTTTGACATGCTGGACGATTTTGAATTGCGAGACGCTTGGCGCGAGAGGCATGCAGAAGAATATGACTTTACCTTTTTTTCCAATAGACATCAATCTCTTTCAAGGATTGATTTTATACTAATTACAAATGATTTACTTTGTAGGGTGAAGAAGACAAAGATTATGGCGAGAGTTCTTTCAGACCATAATCCAGTATGGATGGAATTGGGAAGGGTGGCCCAGGCAAGAAGGTCCTGGAGGTTGAATGAAAATTTATTTAGATATGAAAAGTATGTTAATGATTGTAAAAAATTGCTATCGGAATATTTTGTTCTCAATATGAACAAGGGTACATCTTTGGAATATGTATGGGATGCAAGCAAAGCGTATATGAGAGGAGTATTAATGAATATAAACAAAATACATAGACACAAACAAGGGCAAAAACGAAAAGAATTGGAAGAGGAAATTAAAGGGAAAGAGTCAGAATTAACATTGAATCCAGGAGATACAAAGATTAGGGAAACAATTGCTATATTAAAATCTCAGTTTGATATGCTGATCTCTGACCAGGTAGCTACTAGTTTATTATATGCTAAACATAATACTTTCTGCAATGCAAATAAACCCGGTAGGTGGTTGGCTTATCAGATTAGAAAAAAAAGGAAAGCTCGAAATGTATCCAAATTGTGTTACAGAGGGAAGGAAGTGTTTCAACAGGAAGAGATTCAAAAGGTATTTCGGGAATTTTTTACAGAGTTGTATAAAGGGGATAAAATTAAGGACGGAGATATAGACAAATACCTAGATAAAGAGAAAATCCCCCTAGTTAGAGAAGAACATAGGCATAAGCTGAATCAACCTATAACCTCTGGGGAAATTTTGCAGGCAATTAAACAATTAAAGTTAGGGAAAGCACCAGGCACAGATGGTTTAACAGCTGTTTATTATAAAAATCTACAGTTAGAAATGGTAGAACCCCTCAGAGAACTATTCAATAAAATTCAATTGGGAGGGAAAGTGCCTCCTTCGTGGAAGACTGCGTTCATATCGTTGATACCCAAAGAAGACCAAGACCTTACCCAACCAAAAAATTACAGACCTATTTCATTACTCAATGTAGATTATAAATTTTTTACTAAAATATTAGCAAACAGGCTAATGGGGGTAATTCAACAACTGATACATACCGATCAAACTGGTTTTATACAGGGCAGACAGATGAAGGACAACGTTAGATTAATTATCAACGCTTTAGAATACCTGGGAAAGAACAATCAAATTCCGGCCGCATTCATATTTCTGGATGCGGAGAAAGCCTTTGATCGAGTTAATTGGCAATTCCTGCTGAAGACATTGCAAAAAATGCAGATAGGAGATGGCTTTTTACGGTCAATTGGTGCAATATATCAGCAGCAAACAGCCCAGATCATTGTCAATGGAAGTCTGACAGACTCCTTTCAAATTGAAAAAGGTACAAGACAAGGCTGTCCTCTGTCCCCATTATTGTTTATTATAACTTTGGAAATACTGTTGAATAAGATACGGGGCCTAGGCGGTCTAAAAGGGATTAAAATTAGACAGCAAGAATATAGAGTCCGTGCATTTGCGGATGATCTGGTTATAATATTGGAACAACCGCAGGAAACTAGTAGGGTATTATTGAATACGATCAATCAATATGGTCAAGTCTCGGGATTTAAAATAAATCTAGGAAAAACCAAAATAATAGCTATAAATATGACTATCAAACAGAAGGAAGAACTGGGGGCGATGCTAAGATGTGAGGTAGTTAAAAAAGTTAAATATCTTGGAGTTAATATTTTAATCTCAAATGGGAAATTATACAAGTATAATTATGAATCACTTTGGCATAGTACACAGTTGGAGTTGAAAAGGTGGGAAAAACTGCATTTGTCCTTGCTGGGTAGAATAGCGGCAGTAAAAATGAACATTTTACCAAAATTTTTATTTCTTTTTCAAATGTTACCAATACTTAAAAGAGATGCGAATCTTTTAGAATGGCAGAAGGGTATCAATAAATTTGTGTGGGCAGGAAAGAAGCCGAGGGTAAAGATGAAAATAATGCAAGATGCACGTGAAAGAGGAGGATTGAAATTACCTAACTTAAAATTATACTATGACGCAGTGGCATTATCTGCAATTAGTGATTGGATTCATCTAACTAATGACAGAATTTTGAATATCGAGGGATATGACTTGTTATATGGTTGGCATGCTTACTTGTTATTTAACAAAAAAACGGATAAGAAATTTAAAAATCACATCTTAAGAAATGCTTTATTGAGGGTTTGGAAAAAATATCAACATAAATTAAATGATAAAGTGCCCATGTGGGCAATTCCTAGACATGCAATTGAAAATATGAATGTAGAACAAAAACACGATAGAACCACCTATAGACAACTTCTTATCTCAGAAAGAGGGGTGATGGAACTAAAATCTTTAGAGGTACTTAAAGAAGAGAAGGTAGTTCAAACGTGGTTTCAGTATGGTCAATTACAGGCTAGGTGGAAAATAGATCAAAAAATTGGCTTTGTAAAAGTTGAGGATAACTTGTTTAAACAAATAAGAGATCAAAGCTCAATGCATATAAAGAGGATATATAATGTATTAGTACAGATGGATTCTGAAACGGAACTGATTAAGGATTGTATGATAAAATGGGCTCAGAATATCGAGGAACCAATAATGCTTGAAACATGGGAAAGAATCTGGGTAAGAAATGTGAAATTTACACAAGCACAAAACTTGAGAGAAAATTTTTATAAGATGTTTTATAGATGGCACCTAGATCCTAAAAAGCTTGCCTCTATGTATCCAAATGTTCAACCTAAATGTTGGAGATGTGGTTCTTGTGATGCTACATATTTTCATATATGGTGGACATGTCGTAATGTCAAGGCATTTTGGATAAAAATATGGTGGATCCTGCAAAACATCTTTAAAAGAAGGATAAAATTTACCCCCCAGTTGTTTTTACTGGGTATATGTATTGATTTTACAGCAGCAGAGACTAATTTGGTTCTGTATTTAATAACGGCAGCAAGACTCTTGGTGGCGCAGTATTGGAAGAAGAAAGATTTACCTACAATTCAAGAATGGACTTTGAAAGTTATGAACTTAGCCGAAATGGCCAAAATCTCTGCATATCTCAAAGAACATTCAAACGAGAGATATAAACGAGACTGGAAAAAATGGATTGATTACATAAAAAGTAAATATGGGACTAAGAAACTCCAGATAGCTTATGCTTAGTATCAGTAATAATTTAAATTGTTTAAAATTTGGGTAACAGTAAGAAGCTGAGTTCAATGTAGAGATATTTTAGACTGTGATTGTTCAAAAGTTATACCACGTATGGTCTTTGGGAAGTCGGGGGGGAGGGAAGGGAGGTGGGGATTTAGGGGGAGGGGGGAGGGGGGAAATACAATATGTGTTAAATTCCATGATTGTATTTGTATACTGTGGCTTTTCAATGTTAGTGCAAAAATAGAACAAACCGAATATACTGGAAGGTAATAGATACCGAAGGAAAGAGTCGAGTGAAAGAAGAAGGAGGGTGGAGAGGGTGAGAGAGAGGAGGAGGAGAAGGGAGGGAGGGAATGGAGAGGGTGTGATAGGGTCAAGGTTAAAAGAAGGGGAGGGGAAAAAAATAAAAAAAAATAAAAAAAATAAAAAAGAAAAGAAAAGAAAAAATAAAAAATAAAAAATAAAAAAAAATAAAAAATAAGCGAAAAAAGATAATAAAAACAAACAAACAAACAAACAAAAGAATAAAAAAACAAAAAAAAACAAAAAAAATAAAAATAAAAAAACAAAAAAAAAACGATAACACTAATCATAGATATTAGCATACAAATACCAAAATAACTGCTTTTTATATCAACATATCATACTGCCAGCATATAGTTAATATTAGTTTACAAGAAATATCTGTTTTAGAAAAAAATGATGTGATTCATACATACCACAGTTTTTAGCATATAATGCAACATGTGAAGTTGAAGCACTGTGCAAGCAGTTTATAGGCTAGGATTTAGAAATACACCATACAAAATCAGAAATTTTTCTTCACTAAGATGTATCGCTTATATACTGACGTTTCTCCATCGGTTTATGGAAGAAACTATTATTTCCAAAAACATCTCCACATGTCTCCTTAAGACATCTGTGCATGCAAAGTGCAACTTGATCCTAAAGTAATTATGCATTTGTGAGTGTGTGTTTGTATATACTTTTGTTTTATCTTTTAATGTTATTTCAATTCCAGGATGTTAAAATGCCTAAGGCTCATTCATGAAACCGTTCTGAAATTGTTTAAAGCAAGGCTGAAATACTGAAATCTGACTGGATAGAACCTTTCATGGGAATGATGTCATTAACCACTAGAAAATGGTTTGCTTGAAAAATACAATAATATGTATAATTGCACTTGTATGGCAAAATTTTAAAAAACAGACAGAGCTTCATTGTTCAGCAAACCACAGTTCTGTCAGAAAGATTGCGTCTGGGATTTTTGCTTACTTCACCCAACCACTATTCCCACAGGAAACAGATCAGTTAAATCCTATAAT
The DNA here is from genome assembly GCF_051295495.1 of Thamnophis sirtalis. Classification (NCBI taxonomy): domain Eukaryota; kingdom Metazoa; phylum Chordata; class Lepidosauria; order Squamata; family Natricidae; genus Thamnophis; species Thamnophis sirtalis. The sequence goes on from NW_028261383.1 coordinate 96,538,818, forward strand.
AAGAGTAATTAGAGTTACCAGACATTAGCATAACAACATTACCATCTTTGAATATTACACAGGTAGTCCTCAACGTACAACCACAACTGACCCCAAAATTTCTGTAGCTAAGTGAAACATTTTTCAGTGAGTTTTCCCCATTTTGTCACCTTTCTTGCCACTGTTGTTAAGTGAATCACTACAGCACTTAAGTTAGTAATAAGGTTGTTAAGTGAATCTGGCTTCCCCCAACTAATCAATCTTCTGATGATCCAAAAAAAATCAATCTTCCAAACTATTATTATTATTGTTGTTGTTATTATTATTATGTGGTTAATCTTTGGTGAGATTCACAGCCTTTGGGGCTGTTTGGTAGCTCAACAGCTCGAGTCCTAACCAAGGACCTAGGAACTGTTAAGGTAACGGTGTAGGATATACACTGTTCCAAGTAGGGTGGTTTTTTGTAGAGTCAGAATGTTCAAGTCAGGTAAATTTAGAATTTCCAAATAGTGAGGTAGCCCTTTAGGTATTGCTCCAAGGGCTCCAATTACAATCGGGACAACACACAATTTCTTTTTCCACAGTCGCTCAACCTCAATTTGCAAGTCCCGGTATTTTGTGATATATATTTTTTTGCTGTTTATTTTCAATTTGTGCATCTCCAGGTATTGCAATGTCAATGAACCATACTTTTTTCTTTTCAATTATTGTTATGTCAGGTGCATTGTGGGCCAAGTGCCTGTCAGTCTGGATTCTGAAGTCCCACAAGATCTTGACTTTCTCATTCTCTAAAACCTTCTCAACCTGATGGTCCCAGTAATTTTTGCTGTACTCAAATCCAAACTTTTGGCACAATTTCCAGTGAATGATCTTAGCAACGCGGTCATGGCATTGTAGGTAGTCAGTTTGTGAAATTTTGCTGCACCCACTGATCAAGTGGTCGACTGTCTCGTCTTTCTAATTACAGAGGCGACATTTGTTGTTGGTGGTAACATGTTGAATTTTTGCCTTCATGCCGGTTGTGGCTAAGGATTGTTCTTGAGCTGCCAAAATAAAGCCGTCTGTTTCTTTTTTCAGTGCTCCTGATCTTAACCAGTTCCAAGTTAGCTTTTGGTCAGCTTTGCCTTCAATACTTTTCAAGTATTGGCTATGCATAGCTTTGTTTTTCCAATTTTCAGCTCGCTTCTCAATTACTTCTTTCTTATATTCAGCTTTTGACTTAGTTGTCTTCAAAAGACTTCCTTTATTTACTTCCTTAATCATTGGTTCTTTACTTTTCTGGATGTAATCATTCAAGCTATGTCTTTCTTCTTCCACAGTCTGCTTTACTTGTAGGAGTCCTCGACCACCCTCTGCTCTTGGTAGATACAGTCAGTCAGTCACTTTTAGGGTGCAAAGCATGATTCATTGTCATAAGCTTCCTTGTTTTTCTGTCCAAATTGTCCAACTCCATCTGGGTCCAGTCAATTATTCCTGCAGAGTATCGAATCACAGGTATAGCCCAGGTATTTAGGGCTTTTATGATGTTTCCTCCACTCAATTTGGACTTTAATATCTTGCGAATTCGTCGAATATACTTGGCTGAAGTTAATTCCTTGACTTTATTATGCATTAAGTCAGAGGCCTCTGAAATCTCCAAGTACTTGTAGCCTTCTTCTGGTTTTACTGCCTTTATCATTTCTTCATTCTCAAGTTGTATTCCATCATCTTCTAGGACCGTTCCTGCCTTGGTTGCCATTGTTGCACATTTGTCAATTCCAAACTGCATACCAATGTCTTGGCTAAATTCTTTTGTGCTTTCAATGAATAAATTCAGTTGAGCTTTTGTTTTACCAAACAGCTTCAAATCATCCATGTACACCAAGTGTGAAATTTTCAGTCCTTTCTTTGCAAGTTCGTATCCACAGCTCACCTTCTTCAAAATAGTTGTCAGTGGTAACATTGAAAGTATAAAAAGTAGGAGTGAAAGGGAATCACCCTGGAAAATGCCTCATTTAATTTCAATTTCACCTAGTTCTTCTCCCTTAGCCATAAGCTTCATTTTCCAGAGGTTCATTGACGTTTCCATGTACTTTTGTATGTTGCTGCTGATGCCAAAGATTTTCAGGCATTTCTTGATCCAGCTGTGGGGAACTGAATCGAACACTTTCTTATAGTCTATCCAAGCCATGAACAGCTTGGTTTGTCTTTTCTATTATTGAGTATTCTGGGCATGCGTTGTTGGATGTTGAATCTCAAAAGAAAAAAAATTGATCTCAAAAAAAAGTAGACAGACATGGTTTGTTGGCCAAGGTTTTCCAAAAACAAAGTATAGGCATTCCTCAACTTACCACCACATTTGAGCCCAAAATTTCCATTACTAAATGAGGCAATTGTTAAATGAGTTTTGTTCCATTTAACAACCTTTATTGCCCCAGCTGTTAAGTGAATCACTGCAGTTGTTAAATGAATCATGTGATTAGAGGTGACTGGCTTCCCCCGTTGACTCCGCTGGTTGGAAGCTGGCTGAGAAGATCACAAATGGCAATCAGATGACCCTAGTAGGCTGCAACCATCATAAATCCCATGATCACATGATTGTGGGGATGCCATGATGGCCTTAAGTATGAAAATTGATCATAAGTCACTTTTTGTAGTGCTGTTGCAACTTTGAATAGTCACTAAATGAATGGTTGTGAATCAAGGACTACCTCTAATTTTCTCCATGCATTGGGATAAATTAGTTAATTAATTGTTGCAGTTGTTTGTTACTCTGACACTTCTGGAGGACAATAGAATGAGTAGATCTGTAATTTCTGTGTCAGGCACACAGCTAATACCAAAGTGTGGATCAAAGCTGAGCTGGTAGAGGTGGCTGGGCTCACTGATGCCCTAAGCAATCTTGGTGCCTCCTCCTTTGTACATACTGTGCAAATCTGCATTGTTTTTTTTTTTATTTCTCAACTTTGTGGTGCCCCCTTGGGCCTGGTGCCCTAAGCACATGCTTCGTTTGCTTAACGGTTAATACACCATTAGTTCTAGGGCTCCTTGTATTCCCTCAAGGAGGGTTCAGGTTGGCCAAAAGGCCAGAAATGGGGGGAAATAGGCCATGGATGGAAGCATTTGAATAGGAGGTAGCTCCTTATCTTAGAAAAAAAAAACAAGTTGGAACTTGGTGAAATTAAACCAGGAGTAGTTTTGATTGGGGTGTCTCCTCAGCTAATCATCAGTGAAATTCAATTAAAGGTTACAATGGAGACTGCCAGGATTGCAGTCAATAAGTGATGCAGTCATGTGACGTTGAGCTTTATAACCTCATCACTTAAATGTCTATGGAGATTCTCTGTCATCCAAGTCATGGTTGTCCCAAAGGTGCTTTTTCAAGAGGCAACTGGACTTTCTGGTTTTTCTTTGAAGGCATTTCACTTCTCATACAAGAAGCTTCTTCAGCTCTGATTGGATGATGGGGAATGGAAGGATTTATACTCCTTGCAGACAGCTGGTCATTTGCATTCTTTTCGCGGGTATTAAGGTCACCTGGAGGCTTATCTGTGTCCCTGATGACGCAGAGGTACAAATTCTCATCACGTAGCACCATAAATTCCTGTCCGAACAGTTGTTATATAACCTCTGTGCAGTTGCTAAGAGTCGATACCAATTTGATGACACAAGAACCATACAAAAAAGGGAGAAAGTCCTATATTGACAAGCAGCACATAATAAATTAATTAAGGAGCTAAAGGGCTCAGGATGCAACGACCCATCAGAATTACATTGGACACAACTGTACGGAGAAGAATAGGCTACAAATTTAAATAAATAAATTAATTAAAATGTGTCCCCTATTAAGAGGTTTCAGCTGCAGGAAACGTAGCCTGAGAACTGGTTCTTGAGGATAAACTTGATTGCATTCAGTGAGAAAAATGTATAAATTGGCTCTGCCAGGTTTCATGTATACTGTAAGTATTTTTTTATCTGTCAAGTCACTCCAGATGTAATTTGGTTAATATACAAGCACACATACTGAAATCTAACCATATATGACCTTAATGCATACTGCAGTAGGCTTAAGAAAGGATTTTATAGGATTAAGGAAGAATAGAAGATTTAGGATTGTCTAATAATATTCAATGACTAGCCATGTAACATTAAACTTTTGAACCATTCTTAGAAGCCTCTGGCATGTAATAAGCCGCCCTCTTAAAGAATACATTTTTATTGAAGGAATGTGTGTGTGTGTGTGTGTGTGTGTGTGTGTGTGTGTATACATATATATATTTAAAGTCACAACCCCTGGTATATATTTAAAATATAACAAATGTAACAAAAAGGCAACAGTAAAAAATATTGCGTTTCTGTCTGGATGGTCTCTTGTGACGAGCCGAAGCTAGAGAATGGAAGTGTGACCTTCCTCCCATATTTGGGCATACCAGGGGTTGTGACTTTAAATATATACCTTTCACCCTGGCCTGGTTGATAAAGAGTCAAGCCCTGTAGCTCAATGGTTAACACATCTGCCTAAGAAGCAATAGAGCACAGGTTCGATTCCCAGCAAGGATATGGCTAGCTGATGAGAGCTAAATAGATCTATACTAGTCTCCCTTTATTTATTTATCAGCATAAATATTATATATTCTCTTAACAAATGCATGCTCCTCCTTTTGACTCTATTTAAAAAAACAATAAACAGATGTGTAAGTACAAAAAGAACTGCATATATTCTCGGTCACCTGTTTTAGATTTGCCTACATTATATTTTTGTTCATTTTCTGTGCGCTGCTTAAATGCCTCAGGGTGAGAATGCTTTATAAACTCAACAGTGTAAACCGATGCTCTTCATCAGGCTGACATGAGATAGGGCCTTTTTCTTTTTCTGGCTTTGAACTAATTTATTTTCCAATGTTTCTTTTTCTCGGGGCCTTTGTGGTTGATGACAATTTTGAAAGACAGGGATGGCTTCTTTCTCTACCATGGCCAATATTCGAAAAGCCTAGAAATGAGGACCACTTGCATTGCAGCTTGGTTGTTGTTTTTTAAATAATAATCTATACACAAATGCGTTTAAGACTAAGCAAGGACTTAACGGGAACAAATATTGGGCTCATTTGCTCAATCATGCATCTGTGCACACTTCAAATGTGATTTGTAAGAAGCGTTTCAGATCTTGTACAACTACAGCTTCTTTCTCTCTAATCTCCATTAAAGCAGCATTTCGTCTTTCAAAATTCTGTGAGCCTGAAAAAACATTTCAGCTCTTTTAAGATACTGATTCATTTAAATGAAAGTGACTCTTAAATCAGCTCCAATCAAAATCAAAAATCAGTTTATTTTTTTCAGTTGGAAGCCTGAAAAAGGAAAGGCTACCTTTAAAAGAGAGGCTGTCAGTCAGTGGTGGGATTCAATTTTTTTTAATACCGGTTCTGTGGGCGTGACTTGGTGGACGTGGCATGGCTTGGGGGGCATGGAAGGGGAAGGATACTGTAAAATCTCCATTCCTACCCCACTCCAGGGAAAGGTTACTGCAAAATCCCTCTTTCCCACAATCAGCTGGGACTCAGGAGGCAGACAATAGATGGGGGTGGGGCCAATCAGAGGTGGTATTTACCAATTCTCTGAACTACTCAAAATTTCTGCTACCTGTTCTCCAGAACTGGTCAGAACCTGCTGATACCACCTCTGCAGTCAGGTGGCTCTAAGCAGCCTACAAGATAAAAACCACAATAATAAAACATTAAAATAACAAATATTAACATTAAAATTATAAAAAAATTGTACAATGGAAATGGAGTTTTCTCTTAATCCAACAACCATCTCCAATATGGAACACCACATCGGGACCCGAGGCCTATCAGCAAAGTTAGGTTTTAAGGCCCATCCAAAAAGCCAAGAGGGTGGGGTCAGATCTCACCTCAAGGGGCATAATGTTCCAGAGTACCATATGATGTCCATAGCACTTTTTCCAAATCATTTTAATAGCACTACTGAGTCATAAACACAACATTTTAATAGAACTGGGATGAAGGAAAAAAAAACTAATTGAAGAACACCATTGATTTCCCTGCATCTGCTATCATTTGTAGTGATTCACACTCTGGTCAGTGTCTCTTTGCACTTCTACCATCGAGCAGAAGACATCAAAGTATATAGCCAGCCGAACAAAGAAGTTTAAAGATAGTTTCTATCTTTGGGCTGTCAGACTTAACCACAACCACAATCACTCCATGCTAGTTTTTTTTCTTTTTCTTTCTTTTTTCGTTTCTGCTATAATTTTGCACCAGTGAGGTTAAAACCAATTTCATTGTATTTAACTACAATGACAATAAAGATTATTCTTATACTTATACTTAATTATACATGTACATGTACATTATGTCCATGCACACACATGGATTGCTTACTTAAATACATTCAGTTGATTTTCTGATCATTAACATAAAGGTAGATAAATACTTTTGCACAAAGCATCATTAAATATAAATTATTTTAATGCCATAACATTATGAGCTGCGTGGCACAGTACAGTACTGCAGGCCACTTCTGCTAATTACCAGCTGCCAGCAGTTTGGCAGATCGAATCTCACCAGGCTCAAGGTTGACTCAGCCTTCCATCCTTCTGAGGTTGGTAAAATAAGGACCCAGATTGTTGGAGGCAATATACTGACTCTGTAAACCGCTTAGAGAGGGCTGTAAAAGCACTATGAAGCACTAAGTGCAATTGCTATTGCTATTCTCCTCATAAAATCACCCCCCCAAAATTACTTGGTTACTGAATATGTCGGCCAATTCTATCATGTACATGTGGTACCTTAGTGTATTGTACAAGAACATTGAATGTGACAGGAAACTTTCTAGAATTATTTAATGCATTTGATGACCTCTTGGCATTTGTTATATGGCAGCATGACATAAATTGTGATAAAAACTTTATAGACAGTTTGAACAAACAAATGGATACAATTTGCAACATTTGAGAATATTCCAAAAACCTATCAAAAGCCAAAATAGCTCCAAGCTGAAAGGTTCAGTAACCGCCAAGCCTATAAATTAATTAATCTTTTTCAAACCTGAAGCAAATTTTGCCTTAAGGGCTCATGTTTGCCTGGACTAAGTCCAAACAATGACAATCAGGTTTTTTTTCTTACAAGTTCCTTTACAAATATGCAGTAATCTGAAAGCTTTTATTCCCCACAGAATTATTGTAAAATTACTATAATTGGGACCAATCTATCATTCATTCTGCAGAGAATGAATTAATGGGTGCTTAACCATTTATTCAGCCAGTGTTGATTGACTGGAGACATAATCTTTTTTTAAAAACAACCAACAACCTACTCATGTGGAAAGAAACGAAAATTTATTCTCAAAGGGGAAAAAATGTTCCACCCTTCTAAAACTCTAGCCTAACCTTTCAAACAGTCACGTTCTATTATTTGACTTTAACTTCCATTCCATTCGCCCCAACTGTCATATTCTGGGGCTGAGATCTCTTATGCTGATTGCTTTGTATATGAACTGTTTGAATGACAAACTAAGCATTTAATAAGTAGTTCTGTATTAAGCTGCTAAGTAACCTTGAGCCCTTTGTTGAAACATATCTGCGAGTTTTACATGATGTTGACATATACAGAGGCTTATTACAGAGAGAGTTAATGCGGAAACCATTTAGAAAATAATACAGTAATGCATGAGAAAGAAACTCAGGACTGCCCCACTTTGATCCTCTTCAGTATTAGAAGGTAAAAAGGAGAAACACAATCACAGTTTCAAAATTCAGTTCGTAAAACCTATATTAATAACTCTAAGTTGTAGTATGTTGTCTATTTCTGTTTCCTGCCCTGGTCTACCTCAAGAGCCTTCCCTTGCAACCCTATTCTCCAGTGGGAGATAAAATCTTCCAACCATATGCTTCAGATATACTCATAAATCAATTCCCCAGGAAAGGAAATGCAGAGTCGTATAAATAATATGCACTATGGCTAAAGTCAAGCTTCTCAGGGTAAGTAACCTTTTGATGGTTCAAGGCACATTTAACACATCGGGGAAAGCTGAGGACCACAAAGTATGTACGGCCAGATGATTCAAGTTGGTAGTGATGTTTGAGAGGAGAGGTTGTTGGGAAAATTTATACAGGACTTTTACTGCAGTTGTCATGTGTTTTCCTCCTTAGGATATGAGAAGCAGTATAGTCACTTTCAGCAATCATAATCAAGGGGGCTCAAAGGCCTACAAAACAAGGTACTTAGATCCTGCATGTGGGCCCAAGGGCTGCAGATTGTCCGTACCCTGCCTTAAATCAACATTGTATGAATATTTAAGAACAAATTGATAGTATGAATGAGAGGACTTGGCTTTCCCCCAATAGTGTAATTGGTCTACCAGACTCTATCTGCAGCTGGGTCCCAACAAGTGATGGTAAACTCAGAAAAGTTGGGGAATGACTGGAGAAAGACTGCAATGAAGAGGGACACAAGGAAGAGAAAGTTTGAATTAGAGATTGATGGACAAATTATTTTGAGCCAGAGCTTTTCACATTTGCCAATTTATACAAGGATCCATCCCATTTCTTGCAGCGTTCTCTGTTTCTCTTAAATTTGTACAAATACACTGAACTTGCAGGGAACCTGCTTTCTCTCAAAGTACATATTTTGAAAAGTATTTTGAAGTGCTTTTGTTTAGCCAAGAATTACACCGCGTTGCATGTGATACTAAACTATTTTTATGAGATGTGGGAATCGTATTAGGTCATACTTTACTTTGCAAAGTGTAAGGATCTACTATTTTCACCCATCTGCAATTTAAATTTTCAATTTTCAATTTAAAAATGACAAGGGTTTTATATGAAGACTGAAAAAGATCTGATCTCAACTGAAAAGGAATCATAACAGGAGCAAAATCTCTATGTGCCTCAGTGAAGAATATAACTTCGTGGTTTTGGATCCGAGGCAAAGATGGATTTGCACACTTATTTAGACAAAAATACCAAACATGGATGAATGAATGAATTGCATAATGGCTTCTCTAGAATTCAGTTCTGGGAAAAGAATTGCCCAGAGGAAATACAAAGGCTGATACTAAGTTTCTATGAAGCAGAATATTCATTTATGATCTAATTATGATCTAATTTCCTTGGCATAATAATTAACCTGGCAGTATTACAATCCTACAATTCAAATTTGTTTTGGACCCTATCCAATATTTTATGATGTAATTTACTTTTTATCTATGTTTCAAGGTGCAACTTTCCCAAATATCAATATTAATCTAGATTTTTGTAGTGGAATTTAGGACAGATTCACGTAATATTTCAGGTGCAAGCCTCTACCTGCTCTTGAAATGTCTAGAATAGTTATGTGCTGGGCAGTGGAAGTTTAATCCTTAAAATCATGCTCCTTATGTAGGGTTTAAAAGAAAACAATCTCTGGGTTTGTGTGAGTGACTTGAAAATGGCAACTGGATAGTTTTTTTAAAAAAAAATGCATTGTATCATTCTTTGGATCCTTTTCATTCAATTAGTAGATGTATTTTTAAATTATATTGATAATTAATTGTTTCTACTCTTAATCACATGATAGCTTTAAGTAGAGCAAAATAATCAAAGAATGCCTTTGATTCACCTTTGATTCTGGCCATTATTTCCTATTAAAATATTTCAGCTTTTCAGCTTTAAAAATTATTGTATTGTTTAAATATGTCACAGCATTCTTAAGGATGCTTTATAATAGCCAGAATGTGTAAGTTGTGATTGGGGGCTGGGGGAGAGAAAAGTCAGATATTTTTGCAAATGTCCAGGCTTAAGGCAAGGGTCTCAAAACATCTTGCATTCTCCATTTCCCATTGGGCAGCAAAGAGAATGTTTTGAACTAAGATAGAGTTGAGATAAATTTAAATGGATTTGGTGTTTTGTATTTGCCAATTACATCTGAAAGCAGTAAAACCTCATCCAGGAGGGTAACTCAGCTGGAACTTTTGTGTACAAAAACTATAACAGTGTTGCTGTCGTTGATGGATGTAATTTTAAAAGCAGCTTTGACAAGCACATTACTTCTCTTCTTGCACAAAATTACCCATGCATACACTCCATGCCTGTCTGCCAATTTTCCAATGCATGTTTTGTCTACTTATGGGGGGGAAAAATGAACGAAAGATACAATAAATCCAGTTGGGAAATTATAATCATTTCATCTTTAGAGATTTTTTTTATCCTGCACATAACTGGATAATTGACATGATTTTTTGTAGTGTTCTTTTGGAGCAGCAAGTTTCAAACAGAGCTACAATACTGGATGAACTAGAAAGAGAAGCAGCAGTCCTACACCAAACACCAAAGAAGTATTTTCTCTGGGAACTTTCAGATAAAGAAGAGTAGGCCAGGGTAGGTTCTGGATTCTTTTACTGCTGCTTCGGGGATGCGGGCGTGCTTGATGCATGCTATGTGCGCATGCACGGTAGTGAAAAAAATGCTTCTTCGCATGTGCAGAAGCAAAAGACAAGATGGCGGCGCTTATTGCACCGCCGATAGAACTGGTTCGGGGTTATGGCCGACCAAGTTACTACCTACTTGGCTGAACCTGTCTAAACTAGTAGGAACCCACCTCTGGAGTGTTGGAAGAAATGTCCTTCTGGGTTCAGCTCCAAGTGGGGAAAAAAACACTGGAAACATGGAGGCTGCTTGAAAAGATGGTTTAATGGTAGACAGGTCAGGACCACATGATTTGAGTCCTGAACACAAAAGGTGATCACATGCTTCAATGTTGGGTGAAGAAGAGAGCGAAGGGCTGAAAGTTCCTGGCTTTATATTCTCTGTTCGGCCCCACCTCTCTGTTTCCTGTTCCTGCATAAGAAATGTATTCTGATTGGTTGTCAGACTCCCATGGGGCCACGTTTGAGTTTCCAGATGCCATGTGGTGAGTGGGGTAAAGGGCTAATATTATCATGACTTAATCCCATCACTCTGGACCTGAAGGAGAGAACTCTTTATTATGTAGAATAGACTGGCTTGAGTATCTTAATGGCTCATTAAGAAAAGTAGGGGCTATTAAGGGTGAGTCTGTTTTCCTGCCTAAAACCATGTTTCTCCATTTCTGATCCAGGGAAATATAATATTCTGCCTTTTCAATATTTCCCAGGATATTTCAGTTTCCTAGCAGAGGGGTGGGTTTTAACTTCCTACAGGAGTAGACACCTAGAGCCAGTGACATGAATAATATTTTAATTGGTAGGTTTGATAGGTCCAACAGTCTTAGCATCTCAAAAGGAGCTCCTGCTCCTATTACACTTCCTGTAAAAGGAAAGGATGAAATAGCTGTTGAAAATAATTACATATTACCCCTTTAAGCCCTTCAAAATGCAGCAATGCACAGGCAATCTCTGGCTGAATGGATATTGATCTTCAGAAGATCACAGCCAACATGTCCATTAGTTGGTATTTTGGAAGTAGCAAAATTCCCCAGCTTCAGAAACAATGCTGTAGAAATTAGGAAAGAGAAGAACTTTGGATACTGTAATGCAAACACTCTTTCCTCCATATTTGAAACCCCTGGGAAATATACAAAGGATTGCAATTTACTACCTCTCAGACAGATCTATCTTATAGGATTATTGCTATGATTATAAAAATTAGTGTGGGGACAATGACATTATCTGTGAGATCCTGGAGAAAAGGTGGAATACAAATTAATTAATGAACAAACATAATTTTCACTTCTATTCAACTAAATGTTTACTATTGGAATGCACAAGATAGCTCAGACAGTCTTCATGTGTGTACATATCCTGGCAATTTAAGTGTCTTCCACTTTCTGCCTGAATGGACAGCAACAGGAAATTCTTCACTTTTCCTAATATTTCAGCTGTTTCAGTCTAAAGTGTTGCAGCAACAAATCTTTGCCATTCCTCCCCAAATCATTCTATTATGCTTTATCTAATTAAGATTCATCATCCTCATAGTATTATTATTTTAAAAAATCTTAAAAGGTTCAAAATGTGCTTTATATCTTTTTAAAAACATCTTACATAAGTTCCAGCAGAAGTCTGTATTTTTATATCATACATCATACAGTACATGTATCATATATACATATTTAGCCATCAGGGTATTCTTTTTTCTTTTTTTTTGAGACATTATCCTGAAGTGCAGAAAGGGAGTAAAAAATAGCAAGTCAAAAAACTAGAGACATGAGATAAACAAAGAAACTTTATCTAAATTTAGCTTATTCCAACACCATTTGAAATGTCCCCCCATAACTTTCTTTAATTAATCCTCTTTAATCAGTCCCATCACAAGTTTTAATGGTCACTGAATGGTTTGTTGTAACCCAAGGACCACTTTTACTTAGTTCCCACCATAACCCATGATTTTTTCTAGATCTCTTGACATACGGTACCCCAATTCTCACTCCTATATAAGAATGTGGACATAAACGTGCTCTTGTACACGGTTCCACCACAAAACCGCGCTTGACTAAACTGTGCACGACAAAACCGCGTCGCTGATGTCATCAACAGGGCGACAACAGCGCGGAGACAGAAGCACGCTGTAAACCCTAAACCTAAAATTAACCCCTAAACCTAACCCCCCTAAACCTAATCCTAAACCTAACCCTAAACCTAACCCTTAACCTAACCCTTAACCAAACCCTAAACCTAAACCTAATCCTAACCCTTAACCTAACCCTAAACCTAACCCTAACCCTTAACCTAACCCTAAAGCTAACCCTAAAGCTAACCCTAAACCTAACCCTTACCTTAAGTTGAATCAGCTTGCTTTCAAAGCGCTATTTAAAGCGCCCTTCTTTCTCCGCGCTGGCTGTTGTCGCCCTGTTGATGACGTCAGCAACACGGTTTAATCGGGCGCGGCTTAGTCGAGCGCAGTTTTGACGGGTCATGCTTGTACACAGCTAGATTTCCTTCTTTTGACAAACATCATCTACTTTCTCTTTTTTGCTATTTGTGCCAAAAAAAAAACCATCTACTTTGGTCTTGGATTTTACCGTTTATCTAATGTTCATGTTTTCAGCCAACAGCATGATGTTATCTACATAGAAAGGTGCATGTATATTCATGTTCTCCACTAACGTATCTTTAATGTCACTACAAGCATTCCTTAGGCATACATCCATAAATATATTAAACAATCAAAAGGACATTACACATCCTTGATTTATTCTGATCTCAGTGTAAACCTTTTGCCAAGTATTCCATTTATTCTCCTGCATATATTACTTTTATTATATGCTTCTCTTGCCTTTTTCAACCACCCCTTATATATTTGCACACAAAAACTATAACACAATACATTCATTTTGTCATACACATACACACGCACGCATACACACACACACCTTTCTGCAAGGGAATGCTGGCTTTTTTTTTACTTTTGGCAACAGCAGAAGCTATTGCTCTGCAGATATCTGATATGGAGATATTTAAAATATTCCTGGCCTAGGTTATCATATGATTTATAAATAATAAATAAATCATGCAAAACCTAGAAGCTCCCACAACTGCATTCAATTTTCCAACCCTGCCAGGCAACAACATTATTGAAAAAGGTCAGAGTAACTGGGTTACCATGACATGGGAGGAAGAAGTAGCTGTGTTTGCCACCCAATCTTAAAACCTGCAATTTATTAAGGGGGCAAGGGTCAACTAATAAAGACAACAGAACCTGTAACATGTCTTGCCTTCATATATCATTGAGGTACATTTTTGAGTAGCACATGATATGGCAAGCACAATGTAAAGTTACAAATTGATAGCTTGATTAATCTTTACTCTCAGAGGGTTGTGGCTGACTTGCAATCCTATAATTCTGATGAAGGAACGGGATGACTACCTGGAAATTATTTGTTTGGAAGAAAAGTTTCTTGTTTTTTTAGACAACACCTTTTAGTTGGAATTTTTTAGACAACACCTTTTAGTTGGAATTTCTCCACTGAATCATTATCATTAGAGGAAATGTTGACTCATGGGCCTGGGAATAAGAAGAAAAGCTTCAGCTTAGCATGTGAATAGCAATTAGAAATAGTTGGCCTCAAAAATACAGCATGAATTTCATTTTTGCATTGAGCCCAGGCTACTCACGAACAGATGAAAAGAAATTAAGGAGCTTATGGTAACAAAGCAATGGGAACCAAAAATTATTGGGGGGGGGGCAATATTGTAAGAGGAAAGCCGTATTAGTCTATAGTGACAGAAACCTAATATTGTCTGGTAGCATTTTTCTGAGTAACAAATTTTATTAAAAGACATCAGTTTTCAAGAGCTTATCAGATGCATAGACCAGCTAGACAGATGTAGGATTTAAATTGGGTGAGGTGGGGGTGGAAGGGAGGGGAAGGCAGGTTGTTTATGTATGTGCAGTTTACAGGTGAGACACATTATAAACACCTTATCAATTAACAATTTTAATATGTTAAAACTCCATTGTGTTTGTGAACTTCTAAGACTGCCTCAAACCTTTTGATGTATGTGAATTCAACACTTTCCCAATCAGTGATGGAATTTAAAAAACCCATTTTACCAAAAGAGTTACTTAGAGATCTGATATAGAGCGTCCTGGGAGGTTGAAATGCTGTGACATTACTTCATCCTTATTTTGAGCCCTGATGTCAAAATTGTATTTATTCGTTCTTTTAGGCAAAGGTTTTTCTGTTTATCATACATAGAATCTAGAAGGGCATTGTTGGCAGATGATGGCATATCTAATATTAGACAACAATCACAGTTGCAGGATGGAATACATCATCTGGGCCATACAAATGATGCTGTGGACGTGCTATCTTGGTGTCTGATGGGGGCTTAGATGGAGCAAACAGGCTTCAACTCAACCCTAGCAAGACTGAATGGTTTGGGTCCTAGGGACTCCTAGTTCTGTGGCGTCAACTTCTTATCCTGAATTAGGTAGCACTGACTCAGACAGAACTGGTGTACAATTTGGGGTTCCTCCTTGACTTGTAGCTCCTGTTCAAGGAGGAGGTAGTGGCAATGACGAGGAGATCCTTTGCATAGGTTTGTGTTGTGGCCAGGACTGAAAGGCTCTGTCCATAATCACCCATGTCTTAGTCACCTCCTGATGGACTATAGTAATGGGTTCTATATGATACAAAATATAGAATAGAATAGAATAACAGTTGGAAGGGACCTTGGAGGTCTTCTAGTACAACCCCTTGCCTAGTCAGGAAAACCTACACCATCCCAGACAAATGGTTATCAGATCTTAAAAACTTTCAGTGTATAGAACAGACAGCTATGAGTTTCTTGATCTATGCATGCTATATCTCTGTTTGGAAAGCTGTATTGGTTGTCAATATGCTTCTGGGTTCAATGACAGGTGCTGTTGATTGCCTATAAAGTTTTCCATAGCATGGGGATAGGTTATTTGTGGGAACACCTCTTCCCAATCAGATCTGGCAGGAGAGGTATATATGGATCCCATCCATTAAAGTGTGCCATCTAGCAAGATTCGTCCTACCCTCCAACGACGCCTCCGCAATGCTCCAGCTGCTTGATAGAGCATTGTGCAGGCGCTGTATGTGCCATGTGCATGCGCAGGAGCGTCAAAGACTTTAAAGACAGGTAAGGACGATGGGCAGGTGGGTAGGCCCTCCGGAGTACCTTACTGGAATGGTACCCAGTGTCCGGGCAGGCACCTGTATGCCCGTAGCGGGGCATACCATCTGCAACCCACCACTGGTGAAAGGTTAAGTCAACCTTGAGCAGTTGTGAATCGAACTGCTGGCAGTTGGCAGAATTAGCCTACAATACTGCATTTCAACCACTGCACCACCACAACTCGAAATATTGAATTTTGATGGATAGGGGATTTTATTGTGGTTCTTTTAATCTTGGCTAGTAAATGTCTGTCTTATATTTTGGGTTGGTGTTTTGCTGGTTAACGCAGAGTCATTCATTTCAGATGGCCAACCATATAAATTTGAGTTAAATACATGCATTAAAGATGCAATTTGGTTCATACTTATTTGGGAGTAATACTGCCACCCACATTTCAATTACATACTTAATCCCTTAACAGTTGGGACTAAATGGCAAACCTGGTCAGGGGATAGAAGCAGGGTTAAAACACAGTTACCATTTGAAGAGTAGATCGCTAGCAAATTAAAGAGCTATAGGCTACACTAGAATGCCAAGAAATATCCCAGAAGGCGGCAGTTGTAAATCACTTCTGAACCATCACCAAAAAAAAGCAACATGAACAGGAGAAAAGGAGAAGGCTGCTATCAAGGGAGGCTACTGGAGGAGGCTTCTGCTAGATAACTGCTTTCTAGCTATATCCCCAGATATTTTAAATATGTCTTGTTACCCGTTTTCTATTTTATTTTTAATCTTGTAAATAACATGCATATTGTACTGCATCCCAAATCAATAAGAGAGTTGCCTTTAAAAAGACAGTAATAAAAATACCCGTGGAAAATGTGGTTCAAAAACATGCAAACACTGAGAATTTTATGTATTACTATGTTCCACAAACCACAAAAACTTAAAAAAAAAATCTCTTTATTTCTCTCCTTATGGAAAAACTGATGAGGCAAAGAATACGGGCATATTTTTTGCTAGAGTGATGAGGATGGGAAAAGTTCATAGGTACTCCACTACCTTTTGATTATCCTTTGCACTCCACATTTTACAAAATATTCAAACAAAGCAGAATAGGTTAAAAAAAAAGGGAATGGAGATGATTAGTGGAATTAATTAAATCTTATGGAAAATGAATGAAGGAATAGGAAATGTTTAGCTTTCAGAAGAATATGTTAAGAGTAACTTTGTAGCATTCTTCCAATATTGATGACAATGGTTGTCATGCAATAAAAGTCAAGGTATGTTCTCCATTATTCCAGAGAAATTGACTATGAAAAAGCATTCAATTAATATATACAGTTGTATTATGTTGACTCACTTGTTTTCGTACTAAAGTGTGAAGACTGCTTACCTTGTACAACAGGGGTGTCAAACTCAATTTCATTGAGGGCTGCATCAGGTGGTGATTGACCTCGGGGTGGGCATGGCCAGCTTGGGGCCCCTGTGGTGGCCCAAGCACTCAGCCAGCAAAAACGGGCTCCAAGCTCCATTTTTGCTGGCAAGGCACTGCAGACTGGTCCTTCACTATTTACAGGGTGGCCCCACGGGTCAGATCTAAGCACCCCATGGGCCAGATCCGGCCCGCGGATCTTGAGTCTGACACCCCTGCTGTACAATGACAAAACCAGAGCAAGGCTGGACCATTTGCATACCTCAATAGCAGGGTATCTCCCACTGAAATAATGGACAAGAAATTTGAACAGTTATCATTTCTTCACACATTGACTTCCAAGTAGAACCAAATTAAACTGCAGGCAGATTCAATCCAGCAATTTATTTGATCTAGCCAAGTCAAACCATACAGGTTTAAGGTGGCTAAATGAGTTTTTAAGTGTTTGTAGAAATATGCAATACAAGATAGAAGCATAGTACTGTGAGCACGCCTTCCCACAAGGCAAACAGAACCCTCTTGGCTCAAGTAAAGATGGAGGAAATGGTGTGCCCATGACTTGCTTGTATCACAGCACATTCTATGCACAGCAAAACTCTTAGAAGGATTGTGCTTTATTCTTCTTGTTTTTAAGTATTGCATATATCCACATTTGACAAAAATAAACAGATTTACAGAAGATTAAAAAGAGAAATATCTCTGCAAAAGCAGGTAAAAATGTCTTTAAAAAAAAAACCCTTCAAATGGTCCTTTACATATACATCTGTTGTTTGAACAAGGACATGTTGCAGATAAGGCTTCCACTACCTGCTGACCCAATGAGAAAAAAATAACTGATAATGGGTAGCTTTCTTCAGATTGAAACCAGCAATTTACTCTAGGACTAGAGAGAGAGAAAAAATTCTCACTGCCAGCAATGATTCCAT
Source organism: Thamnophis sirtalis (assembly GCF_051295495.1). Lineage (NCBI taxonomy): Eukaryota > Metazoa > Chordata > Lepidosauria > Squamata > Natricidae > Thamnophis > Thamnophis sirtalis. The sequence continues at coordinate 96,556,689 of NW_028261383.1, forward strand.
GCCATTGGCTGGTTTGAGAGATGATTGACATTATGCTATAGTGAAACTTGGCCAGATCACAACCTATTGGCTTAGCAGCAGCATGTAAAGAAGGTGAAGTTTTTGTGTATTCCATGTGCAGAAATAAAGACTGAGGTCCCGGGTTCAACTCAACTCTTTTTTTAAATGTTAACAGCAACAACTATATACAACAGAACAGGCACTGTTTGACAGCTATTTATAAGATAGCTGTCAAACAGTTAGCCAATCAGAACTTGGATCTTCTCCTGCCTGAATGCTAGTGTGCCTTAACCAAAGGGAAGCCTCCTGGCTTTGACTGATGCCTCACGGTGGTAAACGTGAGGACATAACAGAAGTAAACAAGCAAACAATTCCTCAGGCTCTTAAAGAAAGAATGTGTGCAAGGAGTGTGGTCATTGTTCAGTGGAATATTGTTCAGCTCTGTGAACTATTATATGTCCAGTTACAGCTTGTACATACGGCTAAAGCATTCCAATCTGAGTATTTGTTGCTAACCCATGGAGCTACTCACTTCATCTATGTTTCTAGGTAAACAGATAATAGCTGGCGATGTCAGAATCAAAACTACTCCACCCACTGAGCCACCCATTTCAGTCTAATTATTATGTTCTCCTCCCATCTTTTCAACAGAGGAGGAAAATCAAACAATAGCAACAAGATTTCAGCATTTTTGTAATTTTTATAAGGTTGACAGAGAGTTGGAGAAAAAAAGTATTTATTGGTATTCACCAAAGAGTGAATGGGTTAAATCAAAGATAATTTGACATTTTATTTATTTTTATTTTATTTATATCCCACCTTTTATTATTTTTACAAATAACTCAAGGCAACAAACATCCAACTCACCTTCTTCCACCTATTTTCTGCATAAGAACAATCCTGAGAAGTGGGTTAAGCTGAGAGAGAATGACTGGCCCAAAATCACCCAACTGTCTTTCATGGCTAAGTCGGGACTTGAACTCAGTGTCCTACATTGTAGACAGGTGCCATTTTCAATTTTTTTAAAAATTGTTAAATTACTGGCATGCATTGCAAAAGTGTCCTTATGATTCTCTGTAAAATTAAACTCTTAAATAAATGGGAGTGTGGATTGTTGATAGTTTACATCAATATATTTATACAGTGTATCAGCTTCTATAAAGAAATCATAAGAGATTCAGCAGGCCATTTTTCATGTTAGGACTTTTTTAAAAAAATGATTTTTAAAAAGTTAGATTTTTTAAATTAAAAAATCAATACAACAGACCCTCCTTTTAATACTCCTCTCTGGAGTATTACAATGCAGTCTACATGGGGTTAATCTTGAAGAGTATTTGGAAGCTGCAGAATTTGGCTTGTGCAAACAATTTTGGGTACCCTAAGAATGGCACATGTAATACCCAGAAGGAGACAGGAAGTCTATGAACATGAAATACAAATAAGTAAGTAAGTAAGTAAGTAAATAAAGCCTTTCCTACATGAGTTGCATTGTAGGAAATTTGGGTTCCAGGTTCAATTCAAGGTATTGGTTATGCTATGAGACCAGATTATTCAAGGTACTGCCTTAACCCCATCATATCAGCCCATCCCACCCAGTCAGACAGAGAAGGCACAGTATGTTACAGACCCCTGTCAATTAAAGAATTTTGACTTTATCCAAGTCCAGGAAGAGAGCCTTCTGTGCTGTCTTCCCCATCCTCTGGAATATCCTCCACTCCCCCAAGGTGGGGCAGCCCCCCCCTACTCTTCTGGTCTTTCGAAAGAGTCTGAAGACCTGGCTTTGCCAACTTACATATGGGTCTCACAGAGGAGTGTAGTTTGTGCTCCCTCTGCCTTTTAACTTGTAATTGATTTAATCCTTATTTTACCTGGATCCTTTTCCTGATGCACTGTATCTTTATTGACATATTGTATCTTTATATACACTGAGAGCTACATTTGATACTACATTTGATAAATAAAATAAAATAAAATGTAAAAGCCATGTATACGATTCTTCTTTCTCTCCCCCCTTCATCCTATTGTTATTCACAGGACAATTTGGCTAAATTTAGAAATAGCAACTGGCTCCAAGTCACAGTTTCTTGGGCAAACCATGACTTCAGCTTGCCTTCTTTTTCAAGCCTAACCAAACTGGTAATAGAATAAACAGAGAAAGGCAGGTAAATGTAAACAATGCAGGAGGTGGAGCACAGATACTGAATTATGTAATGGTGCATGCAGGAGGTGGAGTTGTGGAAAAAGTTCAAACAATAACCTTTGGAATTTAAACTGAACTGTTATAAGCATGTTCTCCCTTTATTTTTGAAACGCTGGAGGGTAAACTTTATTAATACAGTTAATTGTTACAAGAGGATCAATTACAAAAATAGAAAGTGTCTTATCTCAGACAGAAGAATGTTGCAGCAGTTTAATAAGTACAAAACTACTTAGAAAGTGTCCTGGTTTCAAGGGCATTGTGTATGAGGGTCACCTTCCCGTGTGACGTGGGGCAGCAAAATAACTTGGACCACTGCTGTATAGCTACAGATGAAAAGCTGTAAAATTGTGATGCACAGAAACACATACACACAGAAACTCATCCATGAGCATAGATGACCAAGTAGAAAGGATAAAACTATTTTCAGAAGTTTATTCAAATATTTTGCTTCCATTTCTCATAAGTAACTTAGTAAGTTAATTGTAATTATGTAACTTGCCTCCAAGGAAACAAGTGAGAAACTGTGAGGGTTTATTTTTTTTTTGGTGTTTTGGGTTTTCTTGGATAGTTATAGAGCAGGGGTGTCAAACTCATGTCACAACAGTGTCATGTGACATATCAGGACTTTTTTCCCTTCGCTAAACCGGGAGTGGGCGTGGCCAGAAGTTTTTCTTTAGTTTCAGCTCAGTTTTAAAGTCTCCTAAAATTAGACAGAGCATAAAAAGTAAGGGGAAGGCATTTTATTTTTCAATCTTCCATAAATCCCTGAGAGTTCCAACTGCTTGTAATGATTTGTACAATATTGTGTAAATAAAACCAACCCATACATTGGGAGAGGGGACTCTACCAGAGGCTTGTTTGCATAACCATGTACAGAGAAAAGAAATGTAAATGTAATCCAAGATTACTGGAATTGGAGAGGAAACAAAAGCAGGAGCTACCTGTGTTCTTCCTCCTTGTTGTTGTTTTTGTATGCTTTCCTTAAAAAGTTACTCTTCAGTTAGGAAAAGCATATGAACCTGAGGTTTGACAGTTCTCTCTCTCTCCCCTCTCCCTCCCCCATCTCACTTTCTGTCCCTCTTCTTCTCTCCCTCTCTCCCTCCCCTCCCCCTCTATCTCGCTTTCTGTCCCTTCTCGCTCTCTCCCTCCTTCCCTCTTCCTCCCTCTCCCTTCTCTCTTCCTCTCTTCTCCCCCCTCCCCTCTACCTCCTTCTCTCTCCCCCTCCCCTTCTCCCCCTCTTCCCCCTCTCTTTCTCCTCTTTCTCTTTCTGTCTCTCTCTTCCCCCTTCTTTCCACCCTCTCTCTCTCTCTCTTTCTCCCTCCTCTCTCCCTCCCTCTCCCCCTCTCTTCCCCCCTCCCCTCTACCTCCTTCTCTCTCCCCCCTCCCCTTCTCCCCCTCTTCCCCCTCTCTCTTTCTCCTCTTTCTCTTTCTGTCTCTCTCTTCCCCCTTCTTTCCACCCTCTCTCTCTCTCTTTCTCCCTCCTCTCTCCCTCCCTCCCTCTCCCCCTCTCTTCAACCCTCCCCTCTACCTCCTTCTCTCTCCCCCCCTTTTCCCCCTCTTCTCCCTCTCTCTTTCTCCTCTTTCTCTTTCTCTTTCTGTCTCTCTCTTCCCCCTTCTTTCCACCCTCTCTCTCTCTCTTTCTCCCTCCCTCCCTCTCCCCCTCTCTTCCCCCCTCCCTCTCCTGATAATCTGAGCATTGGTTAGGAATGGACTCAGGTATAAAAGAACAGCAAGATCCCTCGAAAGAAAAGGTTGGTTCTGTGACTAAAAAAATTAAAAATCCCTCCCCAAGTCTAATCAAGGAATATATCCTTACCCAACGGCTCGTTGTGCAGGAGAGCCAAGGAGAAAGTTGGATTCCCGCCCGCCCTAAGCGTGAAGGGGCCCCGCCTCTCCCTTTCTCTGCCCCCTGTTCCTCCTCCTCCTCCTCCCTCTCCCCTGTACGGGGAAGCCGAGAGACGTCAGGCCGGACCGGAGATTAGCAGGCGCTTTAAGTGGATTAGAAAGCAGCCGAGGCAAAGAGAAGAGAGGAGAGGCGAGAAGTTGGCGGAGCAGGCGCCGCTTTGCGAGTTGCTTTCAGCCGGCTGCCCAGGCACGCTTCCCTCGTCCGGCTTTCCTTTCTGGCTTGAAGAGCCCCGCCATGCCCCAGACAGTGGCTCTCAACGGTCCTTCGCCATGGGGGTTCCGCCTGGTCGGAGGGAAAGATTTTAGCACTCCGCTGACTATTTCCCGGGTAAGTGTGAGGGAAAGCCGCGTCTCTCTCTCTCTCTGCGCGCCGGCGGGGGGGATGGATGGATGGAGGTTGGAGAAGCGCCTCAGGCGACCGAGGCGGGAATTGGCACTTTTCGGCACTCGCGGCGTTGCGCCGTCTTGGGCAGACTGGTAGAGGAGAGGGGAGGAAAAAAAGAAAGCTCGCAGGCCTAGATGCCAGGAAAGCACGTTTGTACCCGCCTGGTTTCGTTCAAAGGTTATCAGGGGGCGGGGGTGGTGTGTGTGTTTTTAAAGTAGCCTTTGTCGAGCCGCATCCTCAAGTCAGCACCAGGCACCATTACCGTCAGCCGGTGGCAACCTGGAAAGCCCCAGCCAGGCAGCCCGCCAAAGAGAAAAGCGGCGATGCACTTCAAAGGCCCTCCGGGGCTCTTCTTGTCGACCCTGCGGGAGGCACTTGTTGCTGGCCAGCCAGCTCGGCGATCCGGCGCTCCCGCCGTGGCGGCTTTTCGTCGCTATGAGGGCGAACAAGCAGGGCGAGAAACAGGAGGGCGCCGGAGTGTTAACGCCCCTGTGCTAGAGAAAAGATGCTTGGCGTGCGGTTTTAGCCAGACTCCCTCTGATTTGGATGCTGAAAAGAGCCGCCTCAGATCTGCAAGGAGCTGAACTTTGGGGCAGTTCCTTATTATTTATTTATTTGTTTGTTTGTTTGTTTGTTTGTTTGTTTGTTTATTACTTTACTTTACTTTACTTTACTTTACTTTACTTTACTTTACTTTACTTTACTTTACTTTACTTTACTTTACTTTACTTTACTTTACTTTACTTACTTACTTACTTACTTACCTACCTACCTTACTTACTTACTTACTTACTTACAGGCATTTATTTATTTACTTACTTACTTACTTACTTACTTACTTACTTACTTACTTACGGGAGTTATTTATTTATTTATTTATTTATTTATTACTTTACTTAACTTACTTACTTACTTACCTACCTACCTTACTTACTTACTTACAGGGATTTATTTATTTATTTATTTATTTATTTATTTATTTACTTACTTACCTTACTTACTTACTTACTTACTTACCTACCTACCTACCTTACTTACTTACTTACTTACTTACTTACTTACTTACTTACTTACGGGGAGTTATTTATTTATTTATTTATTTATTTATTTATTTATTTATTTATTTATTTATTTATTCCCACTCCAAGCCTAGGCTGGAAGGGAAGACTTTAAAAAGAGAAAGCGAGCTGCAGAGTGACTAGAAAAGGATAGGGTTAGTGTTTAACAGCACACAGTTCTTTGGTGGTGTTTTTTTTTAAAGGAACATGCTGGCAAGTTTCTTGGAGAGAGAGAAAATAAAAGTTTTCAGGAAACGGACCCATCAATGTGGATTGGTAGGAAATGTTAATGCCGGGTGAAGAATTATGGTGCCTATTACACACACACACACACACACACACACACACACACACACACACACACACACAAACCCCTTGGCTCATCACATTTGGGAAGGCAGAGAATTTCCCCCTGGACTTATTAGTCACAGAAATTATTGTCCTGCGTATAATGGAAACATTTCCTAAACTGCTTTAATTTCTAATAGGCAGTTTTCTAAGTGTGATTACTAAAATTACATTTTCCCAAAAGCAGTGAGACTTGAATGTTGGGCAGTTTATAATCCTAAACATATTTAATAGGCAGTGTCAAAATTCAGTGGCATTTTCTGTTGAGAAAGATAACAGGATCACATTGCACAATTATCCATTAAAATAATTAGTGTTCATTATTAAGATGATTAAACACATAATAAACAAGTACTGGTCATGATGTTTTGTTTCTGAAGGTTTTTTTTTAAAGCTTGTTCTTGAGTAAGAATAATGAATCATCTGGTCATTTTAATTTTAAGTATGCATAGTTTTATAATAATAGCAACAGGATACAGCATATTATCTGGTACAGTATAGTCCTGATATTGTAGGAAAGTTACTATGTAATGCTTGAGTTCTTGATTTTAAGGAAAATGAACACTGAGCAGAATCAACTGAGCACACATATATTTGATTGCAAAAAGTGGACTTGAAAAAAGTCTGGGTAAGGATCAGTAAGAACCTCTGGCGAGAGGTTAATAGCAAAGGAGCTCAAAAGCAGGAGAAAGATAATAAATTACAGTAACAAACTACTCCAATGCAGAGAAAAAATGGAGGACAGCAAAATAAGCCAGTGTGACTACATAAAAAGGTTAAAGGAAGATTTGGGAAGAGAAATACAGAAAATGAAAGAACCAGATCATAAAGGAAGAGCAGGTAGCCCAGAACTGTAGTGCTGATAACTGGAAAGCCAAAGCAGAAATTAGCAAAGAATGTTACAATTAAAGTAGGGGTTCTTAAAACTTATTCAGAATAAATCACTACAATAGCTGCCCAGTGAAGAAGGAAAAATGCTAAGTTCTTCAACAAAACTATGAGTTCTGCTTAGGAAGAGCAGAATGAAAGGGCAGATTTTAGACTGACAGCAACATTATTTAAAAAATCCCTTTGAGTTTAACTTTAGGATTAGAGTAATGATATGATACAGTACTGTATTAAAGGAAGTAGCTAATGGTCTGGTTGAACTCTTATCTATGATATTTGAGGATTCTTGGAGAATGGATGCTGCCAAGTGACTGGAGGAGAGAATTATTGACCATGACGTTAAAAAGGATCAAAAGAAGCTATAGCAAACTACTAACCAGTTTGACATTGATACTTGGAAAGATTCTAGAACTCATCAAGAGTTAGATCAGCAATTTAGAACCAATCATCAAGAGATGGATCTACAATATAACCCACATCGAAAACAATGCAGTAACTACCAGGAGTCAGCAGTGATTTGTTGAGAACAAATTGTGGCAGATTTATTTTAGCTTTTTTTTTTTAGGTCAAACATGCTGGGTAGTGCAGCAATCAAGTGGTTGCTTAACAATATGGTTTGAAAATCATATATAGATTGCAAGCTATCAATGGCTCCTTGCCAAATTGGAAAAAGATAGTGGGTGTGGTACCATAAAAATATTTTAGGTAACCTACTTTTCAATATTTTATTATTTATTTACTTACATTATTTATATAGCCACCCTTCCCACAAACACATATCTCTGGGTTGAGTACAACACAATAGTTAAAAGCTCCACACGAATTTAAAACCAACAAACCAAAATAAAATAAACATAAAGTAATCATGCAAAATAAATAAAACAAACAAGTAAAACCCAAGAAACCAGGAGAGCAAACATTGTTTGATCTAATACAATCCACCTTGCACCCTGGGATCCCCAAGGTTGATGAAAACGCTTGAAGAACCTCAACCCAGGGGGAAGGGGGGGAATGATGTTCCAGAGAGTGGAGGCCATAGCAGAAAAGGGGTTTGCCAGCTGGAACTTGTTAGGAGATGGGACCCACAGCATACTCCTCCTGCCTGATTCGGTTCCACCACAAATGCACGTATGTCAAAAGCGCGTGTGACTAAACCGCGCCGTCAAAACCGCGGAGACGAATGAGTGCTGAAGCGCACCGACAACAGTGCGCCAACAGAAGCGCGCTGTAACATAACCCTAAACCTAACCCTAAACCTAACCCTAAACCTAACCCTAAACCTAACCCTAAACCTTACCTTAACTTAAATCGCGCTTCTGTCGGCGCGCTGTTGTCGGCGCTCATTCGTCTCCGCGCTTTTGACATTGCGGTTTTAGCGCTGCGGTTTTTTCGGCGCGCTTTTGACGTTCGCGGTTATGTCATGCCACGGCCTGATTCACTGTTTGATTGAGAATATAGAAGAAAAGTTTATTAAATCTGCATATGGTATAAAGTACCCTAGAAGAGATTAATGACATTTCAAACAAACCTTATAATTTGGAGAAATGGACAGAAAGTAATGGAACAATATTTAATAATGACAAGGGCGAACTTAGGGAAAGAGAATCAAATCTGTGTAGTAGTTGATTATACAGGTACTCCTTGACTAATGACTGTGAGGGCTCCTGCACATTACAGTCATATGTCATGGCAGTCATTAAGCGAGGGATCCATGTGATTGCCATGCTTAATGACCACAATTTCTGCTCTCCCCATTACGGTCATTAAGCAGAGCCCAAGGTCCCTCTGGTGGTGAAAGCCCTAGAAGGCCTAGTGTGGGTGCAGGTCTGCACTATGTGGCCATTAGAATGACCACATAAATGACTTAATGGCATTAATTCATTCATAATGCTATAGGTAGTCCTCGACTTTCAACAGTATATTTAGTGACCATTCAAAGTTACAACAGCACTGAAAAAACTTGATTTATGGTCATTTTGTATGACCACTTATGACTATTGCAGTATCCCCAGGGTCATGTGATTTATATTCAAATACTTGAAAACTGACTCAAAGTTATGACAGTTTCAGTGTCCTTTTGCAACCTTCTGACAAGCAAAGTCATTGCGGAAACCAGGTTCACTTAACAACTGTGTTACTAAATTAACAATTGCAACGATTCAGTTAGCAAACATGAAAAGAAAAGTTGTATAATGGGGCAAAACACACTTACCAAATTCTCACTTAGCAACATAAATTTTGGGTTCAATTGTGGTTGTAAGTCAAGGACTACCTATATATTCAATTTCTTATTCATTTGTAAAGACAAAAAATGTGATAATCTAGACAACTCCATTCCAGTGTGGGATTGAATTTTATTTTCAGTAACCCAGAGAGAGAAAACATGACAGATCTGAGCATGTCACAATTGTCACATGCTACAGATATTTTATTACAAAGTTGATGTTAATTAGAAATGAAAGAAAAATAGTTATTTCGAAGGATCATTTTAATCTGTAATAAAAAAAACCTTCTTTGACTTTTTTCCCCTCAGAAAAATACTTTGTAAAATGCCAGAACTGAGCTACTCCATAAATACAGTTCCATAAATATTACCTGTCTATGTGTCCCAATGAACAAAGCTCAGTTTTTGTATGAATAGCAAAGTTGGAGATGATTGCAAATTCTGCTGGAGTAATTAGTGATAACGAAGAACCAGATATCAGTTTAGAGAAAATTGTTGAGTGCTGAATGAATGTGTGTGGGATATTTTGCTAGAATGGATGAGGGAGAAGGTGCCAAGGTACCATTTGTAGATCCAAAGATGAATGATATTGTTGACAGCTTGATGAGTTATGAGCTCAGAAGACTATCTCCAATATACTATTTTACCCATGTCTACTCATCTGGATACATGGCAATGAAATGAATATGAATCTAAAAATACGATTAATTTTATTGCATATAATCAGGGGGAAGTAATGAAAGATGTAAGAATGGCAAGTAGTGTAATAAGATCTCATAGTATCTGAGAATATTTGCACTTTGTCTTAATATGCTTAATGTAGCAAAACTATATGAACTTTGGATCTTTCGGTATCTTTGGTCTGAAAAGAACTGTTTTTCTCTTTGAAGATAAATGCTTTGTTTATATTACTTGTGATTGGTTGTCAAACCATTGCACAGAGAAAACAGTTAAGGGTGTTTTCCCATCTACAACCTGCAAAGTGATTTCTGCAAATAACTCTGTTAGAAGAATTCACTGCAGCAAGTTTAAAAAAAAGATAAATAAAAGAAAAGGAAAAATGAAAAATTTCAGAACACATATAACAAGTAATGTATTTTTAATTTAGATAGGCTTTTCCCCTTAAATACTCGTTTTAAATTGAGATTTTAACAGCAGAAATTATTGTAGTAGATAAATATATGGCAGTGTACAGATGAGGAACAAGTAAAATTATAAATTACTTCAACATACTTTGTTTTAGAAAATCTACTGTCTTTCTTTTGTTCTCTACCATTCGTTATGGAATCTATCTCATTTAAGGCTACTAGATTTGAATACCAAAAAACCAGAGGACAACTATATAGAAGCTGAAATTTATGGGTATTTTAGATCTCTGGTATCATGTAGTTATCATCTATATTTCCACAATCCAGGCATAGTATCCTAAACTCTTCCATAGAAACTTCACTTAAGAACTTACGTTGGGTTTTAAAGCAAATTAAGAAAGTGTTTAATGAAGCTTATTCAGAAATAACAATAGGTGAGCAAATTGATTTTTCTTTTGGTCACTTTTTAATCTTTTTAATATTAAACTTACATTGGAACATTTGTAACAATAAAATCTTCATGAAAATAAAATCTTCTGAATATATGCTTGTAAATACTTGCATTTTCTCTAACTGTTGCACATACACTGTTCTTACATAGGCAAACTATTTGGCTTTATATACACTATATTGCCAAAAGTATTCACTCACAACTGAGTCTGATTATGTGGGTGGGTGAGCGAATACTTTTGGCAATATAGTGTATATAGATAAAGGAGCTCCCTCATAAAACAGAGAAAAAAAATCTATTTTTAAATTTCAGCTACATTTTATTCATATATTACTTTGGGAGGTTGATTAGGTAATTGCACTAACATGCTAACTAAATGAGTTTATACACTGTCATGAAGTGTTGTTAGAGAAGAATTCAGTCATACTTGTTTTCAATTCTATTGCTCTGTCTGACATGTTTCTGTGAGTTTTCCCTGAGATGTGGTTCAAGAATCCACACTGTTCTGCAAAAGGCAACAAAATTATAAGCCTCAAAATCTGCTAGGAATGAGAATAATGTCATGGTGAACTGGAGAAAAATTAGAGCCTACTATTTATGCATTTCCTTGATAAATTGACTACACTTTCCTCCTAAAGTACTTTGAGAGTAAGTAAGCAGCCAGTCTAGAACCTAAGAGAAGATTTCACACTAAGCAATATTTTTTTTTAATGGTAACTTTTATTTCCTTCAGTGGTTCCTTGTTCCTGCTTCTTTTTACATTTGTTGCTTTCTTTAGAGTAGTCACCGTGTAATAACGTTTTGTTTTAAGGTTATCCATTTATATGGATATTTTTCATATTTGGCAAGTTTCAGATGTATTGACTCTGAGGAATTCTAGGAGCTGAACTCCATATATCCTAGAATTGCCATGTTTGAAAAAGACTGATTTATATATTTTTGTATGAAATAGTTGTAATATTAGGCTAATTTATGATAAAATTAATCTGGTAAGATTCCCATCATTGCCACAATAGCAAAGAAAAGCTGAGAGATTAAAAACCAATCTCTGCCTGCAGTATTTTTTTTAACTGTCCTAATGTGCTATTTATTTTTATTTGCCTCTGTGAAAAAGATACATTTATTTGCTGCTATATGTAATTCTCTTTAATATTTAGTTCTGGGGTGCAACAATTCCAGCCTTTTCAATTCCTTAGTATGCCTTCTACTCCTTGTTTAGCAAAGACCAACATCTGCAGTCTCTACTTTATAGTATTCAGGTGTAATTAAAAGGAGAGGTATTCACAATGCAGGCAGTAGAGACCAATCTCACGCCAATAAATTGTGGCTGAGATGTCAATTAAACCAGTTGTGACTAAGTATGAAATTGAAATATCTGGACAACTGAGGCCTGATGTATACTACCATTTGCGCAGCCTGCAATAGCAATAGCAATAGCAGTAGACTTATATACCGCTTCATAGGCCTTTCAGGCCTCTCTAAGCGGTTTACAGAGAGTCAGCATATTGCCCCCAACAATCTGGGTCCTCATTTTACCCACCTCGGAAGGATGGAAGGCTGAGTCAACCCTGAGCCGGTGAGATTTGAACCGCTGACCTGCTGATCTAGCAGTAGCCTGCAGTGCTGCATTTTAACCACTGCGCCACCTTGGCTCATAATGTCATAATTGCAGACATAATGTCATAAATGACAGGGCTCCGCTCCTTCACTTAGGTATTTTTACTAACTCCTGGATAATACAAGTATCTTACAATCATTAGAAATTGTATACTAGTCGCGGTGGTAAGGAGTCAGTATCTCTGTAGTCTACATGTGGTTAAATAAAGATGACAACTTTGGACTTGAGTCTGAGTTATTATTCACAGTGCAAACATCTGTTAAGTATGTGCCCCACCTCTAGAAATGATCCATTAAATCTGGCATTACAACTGTAATCTCTTAGCAAGGAGATGCAGCTCTGTCTTATTCAGGTTTATTCAAACATTTATATATATATATTTCTGTCATGTTGAAAAATATTAGTCTTGTATATTTTAATGGGTTTTTCCAAATATTTAAGATTGTAGTCTTTCAAAGTTTGTTTCTGTGGCTGAGATTTTAGAGAGTTATCAGGTAATAATTTCATTAAAGAATAGTATAGAAGATAGAAGGAGTATTTTGCTATGATTCACATCACAGTTTGATTTCTGTAATTGCTGTTATTCGTTTCACTTAGAAAATTATTCAAGTGATTTCATTAAAAAATTGCATAAATTACATTAAGCCAATAGATCAAATAGTAAACAAAAAATATTTTACAAACCTAATGCACAGTTGTAAAATGCTATATCATTAATTGCATTTCAGAGGTAGCGGACACCAAATAACAGTAGGAAAAGGAATTATATACTATGAAGGAATTAAGTAGCTAACCAATGGAATATTATATGTTATTGTCATAGATAGAAATGTGAGTGAATGTTATTTTTTTGTGATAAAATTGTAGGAAATTAATTGCATGGGTGCTTCTGTAAAAGCATGTGCACTAAATTTGGTTTACTGCCTCTCCCCCCACCCCTCCCGTAGTGGGTATATGAGGAGAAAATTGGAAATAACCATAACTGTTTCAATTAATCATAAGTTGTTATATCCAAACTGGAATACTATATTTTATTGAAATAAGCCCCTCTCTCATCTATATATCCATCCATCCATCTCTCAAGATTCAAGGTTCAAGGTTCATTTTATTTATATGCTGCCCTATTCCTGGCGGGACTCAGGGCGGCGCACAAACCCAAAGGAGGGGAAGGGAAACACAAGAACTACAACAAAAAGTACAGGGAATTTAAAACAACCAACAGCCACATGGTTTGAGAGGGGAAGGGAACTCATCGACCCCAGGCCTGCCGACACAGCCAGGTTTTAACGGCTTTTTGGAAGGCCTGGAGAGAGGTGAGGGTCCGAATCTCTGCGGGGAGCTCGTTCCAAAGGGCCGGAGCCGCCACAGAGAAGGCCCTCCCCCGGGTAGTAGCCAGATGACATTGGCTAGTAGACGGAACCCGGAGGAGGCCTAATCTGTGTGATCTAATGGGTCTTTGGGAGGTAATTGGCAGCAGGCGGTCTCTCAAGTACCCAGGTCCAATACCATGAAGGGCTTTATAAGTGACGACTAGCACCTTGAAGCGTATCCGGAGACCAATCAGTAACTAGTGCAGCTCGCAGAGGATAGGTGTAACATGGGTGTACCGAGGTGCACCCACAATCGCTCACGCGGCTGCATTCTGGACAAGCTGAAGTCTCCAAATGCTCTTCAAGGGCTGCCCCATGTAGAGCGCATTGCAGTAGTCCAGTCTTGAGGTCATGAGGGCATGAGTGACTGTTGCGAGTGCCTCCCGGTTCAGGTAGGGACGCAATTGGTGCACCAGGTGAACCTGGGCAAATGCCCCCCTGGTCACAGCCGACAAATGATGTTCTAATGTCAGCTGTGGGTCCAAGAGGACTCCCAAATTGCAAACCCTGTCTGAGGGGCGTAAAATTTCACCCCCCAGCCTGAGTGATGGAATACTAGTCAAATTTTTGGGAGGGAAACACAACAGCACTCGGTCTTGTCTGGATTGAGCGCAAGCTTGTTAACCCCCATCCAGACCCTGACAGCCTCCAGGCACTGGCACATCACGTCAACTGCTTCACTGAGTTGGCACGGGGCGGATAGATACAACTGGGTATCGTCTGCATACATATCCTGTGCCGCCGAATGATCTCATCCAACGGCTTCATGTAGATGTTAAACAGGAGGGGGGACAGGACCGAACCCTGTGGAACCTCATATTTCAGGGGCCTAGGGGTCGACCTCTGCCCCCCCGACCAACACTGACTGCGACCTGTCCGAGAGCTATTTTATCCATCCATCCATCTCTCTGTTGCTCTCTCTCTCATATCTATATATCCCTCCATCCATCCATCTCTCTCTCTATTCTATCTATCCATCCATCCATCCATCCATCCATCCATCCATCCATCTCCCTATCTCTGTCTGTCTGTCTATCTATCTATCAATCTATCTCTGTCTCTATCTCTCTCTAATGTATATATCTATCCATCCATCTCTCTATCACTGTCTCTATCTCTGTCTCTCTGTCTGTCTATATCCATCCATCCCTGTCTGTGTCTGTCTGTGTGTCTGTCTATCTCTATTTATCTCCCCCCCTCTCTCCCATCCACCTGCCTGCCTGCCCACTCGCCTACCTGCCTAGGCAGCTTCACAAAGCCTTGTGCCAAGGCCACAAAAAAGTGACCAGAACATGTAAGAACATGAGGAAATCTCTGTGCAAAGGCTTTCCTGGCCATAGCTGCCATCTTTGAGATTGCCAAGTGGGATAGTACAAAAAATGGAAGATCCCCTTTCCAGGAGGACATAACACCCATGGCCACTTGGTCTTATTAGATCAAATCTAACCCTGTTCCTCCCTGTCTCCTTCAAGAGCTTCCATTAATTAATTACACATTAATTGCACTACTTGGTCATCAATGATTGAGGGATATCACTGTAAATCATCAGCCTGTAAATGATACTCAGAACCTCAATCAATGACTTCTTCCAGTGGGTTCATATGGGGGAGAGGAGAGAATGCCAAGCACTAAATCAGCCTTAATTTGGGCCTTCGGGTTCAACCTCTCTGCTCCTCCAAACACCATCTAAAACGTGCCATGAAGAAAGGAGGAGAAACACAGCAATACCATGCTTCCTATTCCCGATAGCTGGCCCAGAAGGATACAATAAAATTTGTAGAAGTTTCAATAGCTGAAGATAATGTTAAGAATGTTTTGTTTTAATATAGGTAGAATGACAAAATTTCAAAAATAAAAGTTAATTTTTCCAGTTCCTTTCTTTGCCTGTGTTAAGAAGTATTTGGGAGGGCTGTTAGATTTGCTCTTCTACAGCTAAAATATAGTTTAGTTTTATCATACAACCTGAATTTTGTGACTGAATCTTGTTTGCAGTTTCATAATGTGGCACAATGGGGGAACCTTTCAATCTAAGAAACCACAGATGTATCACTGAATATTATTTCCCTAGCTTAACCATCTCCAATTAATACACTATGAATTTGCTGTAGAAAACCCAAGTTACTTTGAATAACCTCACAGTGCGCTGGTTGTATTCAAGGGAGAAAAGGTTGTTTTAAATTTATTTCATTTTGGACATAATTGTAAAATATTATTTGTTTATTCAATCCATAATGTTTTGGCACACAGATAATTAGAGCCATTTTAATGTCATGCCTCTTATTAATTACTTCAATTAGTTTATCGCACTAGCAATCCAGAAGTGGAAATCAGGCAGTAGAAATTATTTATAATCTTTTCATTCCAAGTCTGACCTTGGTGGAAGTTTAACAAAATAAATCTCCCACACCCTAAACACTTTCTGTCTTTGCCAGGCTGGGTGAAACAAAAACATTCAAGCTACTTGGGAGAATTTACACCATTTTGCAATGTTGGTATAATGACATCAGCATTTTTGAAAAAAAAAGTTTAAACTATTGTTTTCCTGATACAGGTGTACCTAGCTAATGTGGAAATAAAGATATATAAACATAAAAGGACCTCAAACCTGAGATTTAAAAAGCCCTACTTATACTTAAGAAACCTATTTTTCAAGTTGATTACAATAATTTGATATTTCTAAAATGAAAGCAGTTAAAACTACATATTGGCCACTCTAATAAACTGTTGCTGATTATCAACCCTAGAAAATAACTTTTAAAAGAATAACCAGATAATTTACAGAAAATTTTGTGCAACAAAGCAGTTTGGTCCATGCCTTAGCTGTGACCAATCTGTTGAGAGATTTTGGCCCCATCTCTTTCTCTCTCTCTCAGCCCAACCCACCTCATAAGGTTGTTATTGTGGAGAAAATAGGAGGAGGGAGGTGTAGTAGATATGTTTGCTGCCTTGAGTTATTCATAAAAATAATAAAAGTGGGAATACAAATAAATAAATGTGATCATTCATGCTTAATAAAGTTGCTCCTTGAGAATGAAGAAATAGTGAATATGTTGATGCTTAAGGGGAGCAGCACATATCTTAAGTGCGTATATTGCATGGGGTATGACTGATTTGCCTGTTTCTCATTGAATGTGGATGGATGACATGAGAGGGTATTTTATTTATGTGGTTAAGTGTATTACTCTAAATAATCTGATGTGGAGTTATTATTTTGTGCTTTGCTGGGACAATACATTTACTATTGCTGTTTTACTTTACTGTCTTGAAGCATATTCTTGGTCAAATTATCTCTGGATATGTTTGTATTGCCTTCTGTGAACTTGGTGCTGAACCCAATCCTATCCCCAAAACCATTTTCAAAAGGAGTTTTTGAGTTTGGGATCTCTGCCACATACTGAGTGGCATGGACAAATAACTGATTTTTCTAAAGTACAATTTTACCTTCTGGGAAATTGATATTCTCCAGAAGCAAAAGTTTCTTAGAACTCACTCACTGAAAGAGTTAACATTTGCTGTAACCACGGCAGAAGAGGAAATGGTCAGCAGTGTCCAGCTTAGGTGCTTTGCTTAGCTTCTGTGTTGGCTTCTCTTATCCCTTCCCCAATCCAGAAGCCAAGTGGGTTGCTGGAGGAGGAATAAGTTTTTCATTAGGGGATGACAGGAATAAATATGCCAAACCCTATTTTGTTTTGTTTTCTCTCTTTGCTAATGAGATAATTCAATTCCTTTTGGCTAGCAGCAATATTTCATAACTAGGACCATACTGTTTAGATGCAAGCTCTAGCACTCTCTGGAGTGGATAGTATTTTTTTACTACGAATATAAAGGAAATGTATCAGTTTCCAGAGGACAGTTTTCAGAAATCCACACAGCAACCAAAAGCAGCCTGCTGAAACACAATTGTTCTATTTTCTAAGGCTCCTGACTGGAAAAAGTAGTTGTGTGTGTTTTCAAATTTCAAAACAATATTTCAATGTTCACCTTTCTTTAATGGAACCAAGGCGATTTTTGGGAAGTACAGTATTTACTGTTGTTTTCATTTCTCCATTCAAGCAAAAGCTGTCATTTAAACAGACTATCATTTACATTTTTCTAAACCAATTCTGATTTAGTAAAGACCGGCTTCTCTTTTTTGTAGGAAAATGGGATTAGTTTTGCCGTCCTATTTTTATTCTCTCTAACACAACAGAATATAAAAGAGCCTCTCCATCCTTCATCAGAATAATTCTCTCAAAACTGAACAGAGTAGGACTGAATTTAGTGGAGGAGGGTAGGGAAGTAGCTGGCAAAAATGATAAAAGTCTAAAGTGATTTAGATCTTGACCTGGCTTGGGACTATAAAGGGAAAATTTCCTCCTCCTGCATCTTTTAGGGAGAAGCAGCTGGACAGATTGCTGCAAACTCGTAAGTCTTGCTGTCTCCTGGTTGGGTGACCCAGAGAAAACTGGCTATTAAATCCCAAACTTGCTTTGCCCCACCAACCTTTCCCAATCTCTAGTGGCAGCAGTAAGGCACTTGAGAGACTAAAGTCAGGTTTTATCTGAATTTC
Organism: Thamnophis sirtalis; assembly: GCF_051295495.1. NCBI lineage: Eukaryota > Metazoa > Chordata > Lepidosauria > Squamata > Natricidae > Thamnophis > Thamnophis sirtalis. The sequence continues at coordinate 96,574,773 of NW_028261383.1, forward strand.
CTTAACTTTTCTACAGAAGAAAATATGTCTTTCTTCTATGGCCATTGTTGATCCTTTTGTTCCTGGTTGCTCAGAACAATAATTAATAGGGAAAATGTTGGAGGTCATGGTTACAAAAGTACTGTACAAAAATCACTATGATTAAATGAATTGAAATCTGAAGATAAGAGAAAGAGTCTTCCTGCCTAAGCCACCACAATTGAACCCATGAGTGAGGCAAGGTTACATGAAATATATTGTTCAGATTATGAACCAGGCAAACTCTGAATATACTCTTCTTTTCCCATTCATAATGTCAGTTATCAATCTGAATATAGACATCATGCAAACATTAAAAAGGGAGACAGCCTTGGATGAAGGCATCTACTTTAGCAACCCAGAAACAAGAGTAACATTGTCTCTTGAATGCTGTTACTTCGTTCAGCTTTTACAAACACAATAGAAAGTTTTAAACTTTATTCCAGTCCTGCCAAAAAAAATAAACTGGAATATCCAAGGTATTCTGTACTGAGTCACTTCATTCATATTATGTAAAAAGGTCAATTTAAATCATCTTTTGGAAGACAGGAGTGGCTTTTCATTTCCCACCCTAAAGAAATTAACTCATGTCTGCCAAAACAATTCAGCTATTGTTTGTGAAGGTGACATATGATTGAATATTATCAATGAGTATTATTTACCACAATATGTACAAATACTGTTTTGATTCAGCTTTCCCCTAATTGATGGTGTCAGTTTTCCCAATTTCTAGCAAGGCTGCTTTAATTCAACTTAGTTGTATAATCTTTTAAAAGTAATATGTTTTTCTCCCTTGTCTGTATTAAGCCATTGCCAGGTCTTAATGGAAACAACATTAAACTAAATAAGCTTTTTATTTTATTATTTTTTTAAGAAAATATATTATAACAAAGGCTGACTTATCTGCCTAGAAGCATATGTAACACTATAGAAGAAACACAAAAATGGTTAGCTAAACCTCTGCATAGCCCTGGGAAGGAAGAGAGGATGGGAAAGAAACTAAAGATAACTATGCTTTGATGTTCTTTAGTATGAGGGAAATTCTGTGAGACGTTCAGTAGCAGAATTCCAGTAGTCTTGGAGTAATTTATTTCTTCAGCTGCCCTACCTAAAAGGGCAGATTATGTAAGTGTTAAAATCTAGTAATTTAGAAATGGATAGTACCATTTATTTAATACCCCTCCCTTCCTATGCATTTTTTTTAAAAAGGTACATTTATCTCAAAATCAGAATAAATTGCTTGCCTAAATTTCCTGACAAACAACTGTATAATCTTGTTCAGTAATCAGTCATGTCCTATCTGAAGGCAAAAAAGTAAAGTTTTCGTTCAAATTCTTGGACTCCTTACCTTATTGGGACAGAGGGCAGCTTCAGGGGGAAAAAAATATTTATGAACAGCAAATAGATACCTAGGAAGGACATATATTTAAAACTATGCACAAACCAGACTAGAAAACTTGGGTTTTCTTTACTATATTTCAAAGCTATTTTATTATTTGGATATGGGAATTGCCATGGGAGAGTGTAACTAAATGCAGTAATCTGAATGAAATGGATCAGTAATACTTATAGAGTAGTTCTGGAATAATCTTACATAAATTGAAATCTTGCATTATAGCAAGACTGTTTAATCAATCAAGACTACTGAGGGAAAAAAGAGGGTCAAGAGGCATTTGGGAGAAGTTCAGTATTGCAGAAAGAGATAAATCTTTAGGAATTAACTACACATACACAAAGGCCACAAAGTTCTGGTGGTGGTTGTCAAGGGCTACCGTGTCATAAACCACATTTAGACAAATAATGGATAGCAGAGATACAGAAAACCTTCTTTGTTCCATTTGTTTGTTGATCCAGATTATTATAGTCGAAATGTGGTCACCCTAAACTGGGCAGGTTAACAGGAAAGTAGTAGAAGTGTAACACATGCCATAATGTATTAGTTAAATTAAAAGTAATAGTAAATTAACAGGTTATTTTACAAAGGCACTTAAATTGAGCCTCTTCATGAGTTTGGAGCTCAGATTAGATAGAGCTTCTTTGTCTGCTACAAAAATCTTAATGAGCTCTAGATAACAGAAGAGAGTTTTAGTTTTTTGAATTTGTTATCAGGTAAATGTTTGCAGCCCAGAAATGATAGATCTGGTATAGAATGGATTTGTGTCAAGAATTTTACAGTCTTTCAGCTCTAACATTGGCTTAGCTATGCTACTATTCCCAATATAATATTATTTAACATAATAAAGAAGATCAAGAGAGAGAAATCACACCTGGGTACTATGTCCCATCAGATTCTGAAAGCCAGTAATGACTTCGTACAATTCTCTCTCTCTCTTTTTTTTAATTAAAAAAGAAAGCTCCTTCTGTGCCTTAATGGAAAATAAATAGTATATACTGAGGAAATATCTTCATCTCTGATCCTCATGAAGCAACATGTTCTTTATTTAAAAAAACAATTGGAGATGATGAAAAATATTTACATATTAAACACACCTTGAGCAACAAGATTGTAGTTGCAATAAAATATTATGTTTAATAGGGCAGATATGATTAAAACCATCAGAGCATTTTCTCATTAGATAATGCCAACTATCTATGTTTTCATGACAAGTTAACAAAAGTAATAACAGAAGTGCAGGAGTGTTGAGGAAACTTCTGGAATAAATGTTGTCCTTGCCAACTTACTCCTCTGCAACTAAAAATTATGTAAACTACAGCAGTGTTTTTCAACCTTAGCAATTTTAAGATATGTGGACTTCAAGTCCCAGAATTCCCCAGCCAGCATGCTGAGTATACAGTCCCAAATGTCTTGGAGAATATTAGGTTGAGGAGGTAAATCAATGCACACATATACTTACTAGCCACTGACTTATTGTTAAGGTCAGCTGTATATGTGGAATTCAATTTTTTTAATAGCAATGTAATCAATGCTTACTGAAGGATTTTGTTTTGTTTGAAAATGCATTGTAGTTGCTTTAGAAATATTGCTAGTATCTAGCATTAGTCACATACAAACAAAGTAACAGTCTGTGCGAGATCTTGGCATTAAGACAAAACACCAGGGAAAATGCTGTAGAGTTTAATAAACAGCATGATATTTCATGCACGACTGGCAAGTGACAAGCTATTTGAGTACTAGCCAAGCTAAGCTGTTGGGGAAGATAACACCTCAGCAGGAAGTTATTAGTATGGCTTCCATAATGTTGACTGCTTCTTTTAATTGCAGAAATATTTTATCATTTATTGCTTGGTATCAAAGAACCGATCCATGTCATGAAGCACTGAAACTTGGGATTAAAGGCTGGACATTTCCAAGAGTCAAATATACTTAGGGCCAGATTTTAGAACTTGTTAAATGTTGAGTTAAAAATGTTGATTTCAGAATTGTAATCAGTTCTTAAGAATTCTTTTTATTAAGTTACAAATATAAAAATCACATTTGGTTTCTAAAAGGGCAAACATTTAGAAACTATGAAGAATATTTACATACTTAATTTTGATCTGCCTATTGAAAAATGAAGGTACCTTATTACTACGGAATATGAATTTCGTTCATGTACAACATTAAACCAGAAATCATAGTTTGTTGAATAAGTCATACTGGCATGTTTAAAAATATTGCCAAAGTATAATTTGAAAAACTAAGCAACTAAATTGGAAATAAAGCCACAAAAACAAAATAATTTACTTCAAGTATGAATCTCTGGTCATGGTGTGAAATATGAATTTCTTTGGGGAAACTGAGAGGGAAAAATATTAATTATTGATAAATTCTGAAAAAGGTGCATGGTACTGTTTTCTATTACCAGTACTCTCCTACCAGTTCAGCTTAGGGCTTTAGGCATTTGTTAGCATTTTTAGATAATTTTACACGATTTCCCAAGAATCATTGTGCTTGAATTATTTACTGAGTGCACTAATTCTCAGAGAAGTCACGTGTCAACAAGAGTTTATTTTCTGAAAAACAAAAGTTATATTTTTGCAAATATATTGAGATAATACCAGTATATTTAATGTATATTATTTTGTGGCTTTGTTTCCAACTTAGTTACTCAGTTTTGCCAATTAATGGATTATATTTATATTCTATTCTTCAGCAGTTCTATTCTCTGGTAAAACATGGGCAATTTCACTAAATACCATACTCAGATGTAGAAAATATGATCACATACTCTTTAACTGGCATACTCTATGCCCAAGCTAGGATGTAGTATTTAGAGCCTCTAATTGACAGGAGAAAGCCAAGTGTGATGTACAGTAGTGCTTAAGACAACAGGCTATAAGTCAGGACCCTGTGAGTTCTAATCCCGCCTTAGTCAGCTGGCTGACCTTGGGCCAGTCACCCTCAGCCTAGGAAGAAGAAGGCAATAGCAAATCATTTTTGAAATCTTGCCAAGAAAATTGCAGGGACTTGTTTAGGCAGTTCCAGAAGTCAATACTGACTCAAAGGCAACAACAACAGCAACAAAAAGTACAGAATAACCTACTGGGATCTTAGAATATCTCCCTGTTCCATATATTTGTCCTTTAAGGGACAGATCTGAGTTTTACACAATCAAAATTTCATAGTTTGTAACATGTCTTTCTTTTTTCCCTATAGATAAATCCAGGAAGTAAAGCTGCTCTTGCTAACCTTTGCCCAGGTGATGTCATTTTGTCAATTAATGGTGACAGCACAGAAAATATGACACATTTAGAAGCACAAAACAAGATCAAAGCTTGTCTGGATCAACTGATATTGTCTGTGAACAGGTAAATGTCTCAACTTTCTATCTCATGCTGACCTATCAGGTCTATGCACACATGTGGTTGGGCAGTTTATACCCAATGACTGACAATCCACAGGCAGATGTTCATTGCCTAATCTCTTCGTTATATTCGTTGTGGAAGAGGGAAACTCTGATTATTGTTATTATTTATGTAGCACTTTTTAGCCTGGTTTCATGGCCTGTTTTGGTGTAAAGAAATAAAAACAAATCTTGCTTATTATTTTGAATTGTTGTTGTAATCCTCTATGAGGCAAATTAATGAATTATTCTAATTTTCAGCATGTGTGTATAGGCCATTTTTAAAAAATCCTCTGGTTTTAGTTCATTCTGCCATGAATAATTAAACATAACATACTACAGCATTCTCAGTAAAATGTTCTAGGCATATTGGGAATAGAAATACAATCCTGTTCCTTTTTTTAATTAGAAAGAGTTTTGCCTTAAAAGCCAACTTCTTGTAATTTTAGCATATAAAGATATTGTCCTCTATTAAGTCACTGTTATAATTGTATTTATAATTTTGATCACAGAAAGAGAAGTAGAGCATCTACTCTCTCACTATTGGAGAAAAGGATTAAATATTAGTTAATTACTTTATTTTATTCCATTATCAAATCACATAAAATCTACATAATGAATCTGAAATACAGGTAGTTCTTGACTTATGATCACAACTGAGCCCAAAAGTTCTGTTGCTAAGTGAGACATTTGTTAAGTTAATTTTCTCCCATTTTATCACCTATCTTGCCACAGTTGTTAAGTGAATCACTGTAGTTGTTCAGTTAGAACCACAGTTGTTAAGTGAATCTGAATTTTCCATTGACTTTGCTTGTCAGAAGGTTGCAAAAGGTGATTGCATGACCCTAGAACACTGAAACCATCACAAATATGAACCAGTTGCCAAGCATCTGAATTTTTACCACGTGACCATGAGGATGCTGAAACAGTCATAAGTGTGAAAAATGGTCGTAAATCGTTTTTTTCAATGCCATTGTAACTTTGACCATCACTATATGTACTGTTGTAAGTTGAGGATTATCTGTAAATTAACAAAGAATGTTCTCCAAATGCAAAATTACAAAACAAACTTATCTCATGTTCACAGTTAAAACATATTAGTATGTTGGATATGTTTTATTTGTAAAAACAATAAAGGCAGGATGTAGATGAATGAATAAATGAATATTATGATAACTGCTTTTTACTTATCAAGAGGCAGCAATTCATTTTTTTTCTCTTATCTGTACAGTATTACACAATTTTCCTTCCTTCCTTCCTTCCTTCCTTCCTTCCTTCCTTCCTTCCTTCCTTCCTTCCTTCCTTCCTTCCTTCCTTCCTAAAGGGAGCTTACAATAATCATACTGGTTTTAGGAGGTGGGGCAATGGAAGAATGCTGTATATTTTTATAAACTATAGAGATTAACAGACCATTAATTAAACATTCCTGAAATTGCAAGAGCCAAATTCTTGAGCTAGGTTTATTTTTCCATTCATTTTTCCAGATACTGGCAGGAGGGCAAACTTGTCAGTATGAAGCCCCTTCTATAATTGGGATTTGATTTCCTGGTTTCAAAGAACAGTGTCTTCTTTCCAAATTTTGGCAATTTGGAATACATAGCACATCCAGTTGGTTTTCCCTATTCTTTCCTTATATTGGCTCTGTTGCTCTCTAACGCTATTGTCAGAAGTGCTTCCCGACAGATATGACACATTTGGAACCCAGCCTTTTAAGTGGTGATTCCAAAGAGAATGTCAGAGATCTGTTAACACAAAAGGGACCAAGCCCATGATGATTCAGTTCAGGTTAACTAATAATTCAAGTTTGTGATCTGGATTCTTGCCTTTACTGACAGTGGTCCAACCTCAGATCAGAAAATAACATTGAGAATATAATTGGGAACTTGAAAAACTTTTTGTAGGGATTGTGACTGAAACAATTCCAAGATGCATGGATTGCAAAATAATCAAATTAAGCTCACTATAAGATTTGTACTAAAGTTATAAATGTTGTGGCTAAAGAAACCCAGAGTTATTGCAACATGTTTGACATCTTAGGCATCTACTTACATACTGTTGGTGAGACCCATAATTATTGGGGGGGGGGGGTAGGGGATAAAATCACAAATGTTTTCAATTTTTACTGACATTTTACAATTTTAAGTGAATGTCATTTTTAGGTCTTTAGGTTTGGTGTCTTCTAAAAGACTATTCTGAAGATAAATACAGATAATTTTTAATATGGCAGAGTGTACTGTTTACTTTTCAGAACTGGAAATGCCTAGGTTGATCGTAGTTACATATTTTATAAGAAGATTTGAACTTGATTAATTATAGGAGGGGTATTTTACATTGGTTTTTGTCTCTTAGTATCCCTCAGTGGAATTGTGTCCAAAAGTCTCAGAGAAAATTGCAAATTATTCTATAGTCTTGCCAAATAATTTTTATGAGTGTAATATTATTTTAGTGATTTTATAAAAATACCTGTAGCTGAAAGACCTTTTTAATCAAAATCAAAATGGCATTTTGATATACATAGTATTTTCACTTTACTGTTTATACTTTGTCTTAAAAAATATTACGGTACCACAGTCTTGAAAACTTCAGGTTACTCCAGGTTAATGTTCTTAACATGTTAGAAAATCAATTCTAATACAGTGGTACCGGATACTCATTATTAATTGGTTCTGGGAAGCACGATGAGTACCAAAATTGATGATTATCAAACAAATTTTCCCCATTAGGGATAATGTAGTAAGTCACAAGGCAGCTAAGACCACTAAGTTCTAACTTGTGTGTTGACTACCAAACGAACAATGAATACAAGGACAAAAATTTTGCATCAAAATCATTGAATACCAAATTCAATGAGTTTCAAAGCAGTTGAGCAGGTACCACTGTATCTCTGTTTTTCCAGTTTTCTTCTATAGTAAACTGGGGTGAGTTGATTTGACATACAAATGGATCGTTTTTTAAAAAAAACATTTTTATTTGTTTTTGAACAAGGACAAACAAACATAAAAATAAAAATAAAAATCTTCCATTAAAAATTGTAGAAAGTGTCAGTTGGTTACAGTATTTCCATGCATCTCTTCCATAGTCAACACCTGCTTTTCATGTCAAATCGCATGTTTTAAATTCACCTATATTCATGTATATCACAATTATTATATCTCAACCTGAATTTGATTATAATTGTTTTTACATCCTTTTATATATAATATTCAAAATCTAGAGTAGGATTATATGATAACATTCCATTAAATATCCTAAAATAATCCAATCACAATACATATTTATAACATATTCTAGATAAAACTTTTAAACTTCCTCTCATAATCTCCATGTGTTGTTTATATAAAATTGCATATTATCAAACTAATATATCTATATGTATTGTTATCATTATTAATCATTATTTAACTATAGCTATTGTTGCTTCATTTTATACATACTACTAGTAAACTAAATTTAGCTTAATTTTTTATTATACATTTTCATTGCATCAACCTGTATCTTTCCAGTAATAGTACGGTCTTATATCTCTTGCCATTAATGTTCTAGTTACTTTCTTAATAAATCTTGTATAAACTTATCTTGGCAATATGTTATTCCCTTTGTATCTCATAAAAGCTTGAAACTCAACATCTGTTCTTTCCACCAAATTATTTTGGGTTATTACTAGTGCTTCTATCAAGATTTCTCTCCGTCAATTTTTCTCTCTTTTCTTCTTCTGTGCTTTGAAGTCTGGGGTAGCATTCCTATCCATCTATCTCCCCTTTCCATTTTCCACTCTTGCCATTACCAACCACGCTCACTTTGTTGTCAGTATCCAGTTTCTTATCTCTTTGCTCATTTTTTTCTTCCATCTTTTGAACTCTGTCCTCCACATTCTTCATTTGGTAAACATCCTTAGTTTCTCCATCAGATTTTTCTGTTTTGTATTCCATATTCTCCAATCTCTTTTCAATTCTCTCTGTCACAACTAATAGATTTTGAATTTCAAACATAATCATTTGCAATGTTGCAAGTTTCTTTTTCCTGCTGAGCCATTCTTTCAATTTTGCTGACACATAGGGTTCAAGGCTATTTTAATAAACTTCAAACAGGTTCATTTATTATCTTTCAAGTAAAAATGTTGTCTTCCCTCCAATAGCTAGTGATAGAACTTCCAAAAGACACCTGTATAAACAACTTGTGCTCTTCTTACTATCACTGTCAGTAAACAAACTGAGAGAACCTTGAATCTCAAGCGATTAAAGAGAAAGAAGAAAAAACAATATATCCAGCCTCTAAGTGGCAGTGTAACTGCTTTTCCTCCTGTTCTTACAACCCTCTTTATAATCCTTCTTATTATCTTCTTTATATTCCAAGTTTAAGAAAGAAAGAAAAACCCTTAAATGGAGATCAAAAACAATCCAATCAATCAAATCAAGCATTATAAAAAAGGAGAATTTTAATCCATAGGTATAAGCAAAAGTGAAAAAAGAAGAAAAAAGAATTAATCCATTCAGTTTAAAAAATAGGAACAAAATAGGCAAAAGTTCCATCCGTGAAAAAATAATAATTAGAAACTGGATAACACACTAAGTTCAATGCAGATCAATCTCGCAGCCTACAGTCTTCTGTCTTCAATCTTAACTTAATTTTTTTTCTTGGGTAGTCTCTTCCTTTAATAATAAAATTTCCTCACCAATTCGACACATTTTCTCTTTCCGCTTTCTTTCCGTTCCAGAGCTGTCCCAACTTCAGCAGCTTCATTAGCTGCATTTCTGTCACTGGAAAAAAAGGGCTATTCCTGGATCTTTCAGGGACTTTGTGGTGTCCCTGAGATCATCAGGAGATGCCCTTCTCAATCACCCTCTCTGCGGGATGGTCTAGGTACAAATGGACCATCAAGCAGCAGAAATTCGACTGTGATCTTGGAGCACCAAGATTGCACGTCGTGCCATCGCGACATCAGCCCTCCTTCCACGAATGGATCAAATTTTTGTCCAATGAATTTAGTTTATATCTCTGATACTGGCCAGTTCTACCTCCAGAGAAAATATGAATACTTCACAAAACTTGGTTGTCTGCTTTTTCCTTATGATTTAACATTTCCAGCTTCTTCCACTGTAAGATCATTTTTGACAAGAGAATAGGAAATATCCTTCTGTGATGCTTCCCAGCATGTAAACATCCCACAAAAATACATAAAAGGATATGGGAATTTTTATTGCAGCATACACTGACACGTTTATGTCAGTTCAAAATTTCTCATCAACTTTAGTGAGAATACAATGCATATACCATATACGGTAACAGAAGACATCATAAATAAAGATCCTGTAATAAATTCCTGATTAAAGTTGCTAGATTGTCAGAACTTTAGAAAAGACTGCCTAAGTGTCTATATAATGCATTTATCTTTAAATTAGAAATCCATATAATTTAGGAAGCAGTTCATAAATATGTAACAAAGAATATAAATGATATACTATGTCCAGAATTATTTGTTGGGATGAATGGCTATAGAAATCAATTAATCAAACAGACAAATAAATAAAGTCAAACTTTGCTTTTCTATTTTTTTTCTATGATTTAAGTTAGCATTTTCAAAGTTTGTCTACTTTGAACTTTTTTATGGAAAGAAATTTGGAGATACTTTGGATTAACAACACACACACACACACACACACACACACACACACACATATTCGTAAATTTTCACGAGTGTAGGTATGCTGGTCTTGTTGTAATCTTGGTGTGTGTGTGTGGAGTGCTGGCTTTGTTTCAGTAAGTGGAATGATTGGTTGTGTGGTTGTATCATGATTGGTAGATTGATATATGTATATATATGATATATAATGTTTTTGTAGATTTTCATGGGTGTAGGTATGCTGGTCTTGTTGTATTCGGGTCTTTTCCCCTGTAAGATTGAGATTGTCTGGGCAACATTTTGGCGAGATCTCACTCCCCATCTTCAGGCTGGTGTTTTTGGCTTAAAGCATGGTTGGAACTGCCGTCTTTCTATAAATCTTGGGGTGGGGGTGGAGTTATGGCTTTGTTTCAATAAGTGGAATGATTGGTTGTGTGGTTGTATCATGATTGATAGATTGATATACATGGAACATTTTGAAACTAACGCCTTAGATAAATCTGAATACAAACCCAAACTCTGGCGTAGATATGTTTATGACACTTTTGTGATTTGGTCACACGGGAAAGAAAAACTGGACAACTTCCTCACACATCTCAACAGCCTACACCCCAAAATACAAGTCACTATAGAAATAGAAGCAAACAACCAACTTCCTTTTTTGGACGTCCTAATCTAAAAAAAACCCAATGGCTCCCTAGGACACACCATCTACTGGAAAGAAACACACACCAACCACTACTTAAACACACAATCCCATCACCACCCTGAACAGATCAACTCTGTAGCCAAGATCCTCATCTCCAGAACCAAATGCTTAGCTGACAAAGACCACCTGAAAACGGAATTATACACTCTCACAAACGTATTAATTTCCAATGGATTCCAAAGAAAAACAATTACCAACCTAATCCAAAGGGAGACTCCCCCAAGAACCGAGACACAGAACTGGACAATGCCATCACCCTCCTCCCTTACATCAAAGACTCCACAGATAAAATCAGCAAAATTCTCCACAAACACAATATCAAGACAGCCTTCAAGACTGACCAAAAAATAGCCAACATCTATATATATTCTTATCTAAACTAACTATAGAGTTAGAATATATTACATTATATATTATATACTAATATTCTAATACTTATATAAATACATTATAATTTAAGACGATTTCCTTCTGAAGAATCTGGCTATTTCATGGTACTGAACCTGACTTTGTGGTAATTAAAACTTGGAGTCTTATTTCCTGTAATGTTTCATATAGATAAAAACATGAAATTACTGAACAAGGTTATTTAGAATTTCATCAGGTTTGCCCCCACTAGCCATTAAATACAAGTAAGATGCATATTTGTTTTCTTGATTTAAAATATTTTTTCATGTCTTTTAAATTGTCCTTTAGCATTATTTCTGTCTAAGCTGTGCTTGTCATTTGTTCTTAGAGATACACAGTTTTGTTTAAATGCTTCATTTTATTCTAATTTATTTTATTTATATTATATATTTGTAGTCTGTTATTTCGTTAAGAGGTTTTTCCCTAAGTCATCCACCTGCCATCTAATTAACTATAAATAGTTTCATTGTGGTTGTGTTACATGAATCTCCAGAGAAAGGGTCTAAATTCATATAGCATAGCCAGAAGATTGCATTAGAAATTTTGTTAGAACCCAGTATACATTTGATTTATATGAATCTACTTGGCCATTTTTATTAATATAAAATCATTTTCTAAAAACATCTACAACATGTACAAAAATGCAAAAACTTAGCAATATTAGGCAAGTGAAAACAGTGATTAAGTATCTATAGATGGGGCATGGGATCGGTCCTTCCTTCAGGGACACATAATTGGTTGTTGTTTTTAATTGTCTATGGAATTCCGCATTTCATGCCCTTCCAGGTTCAATTCTGAAGGAGAATTCCCAGGAGAAACAAAGTGAATATAAGAGTGTGTGAGCAGAGCACCAAAATATACAGAAAAAATAAATTGGAATTGCTGAACAGTATAAACTGCTGCCACAGGGAGCACTGGGTGAACATGAAAATCATACCATACAAAACATCAGATGTCAATAAGTATAAGAAGAAGATCCAAGACACAATAGAATGGGAACTAACAGGTTCCCCCAAACATTGGAACAAAGAATGAGGTTGAAACCTGGAAGAAATTCCTTAGGTAATTAAGAAAAAGTCTTCATGGTGGGCTAATCATGATTTATTTAAGATAAATTATGATTTAGGCTTATATATTGGAGGAGAAAGAACTGAACTTCTAAAATAGCCAACTAAATATTTTAAAAATCAACAGCTCTTCCAATCAGAAAAGATACATCAGTGGTGGGTTACGACTGGTATGCACCGGTACGGGCATACCAGTACCTGCCGAGAGCACCGGGTACCATTCCAGTACGGTTCGCCCACCCACCGTCTTTACCTGTATTTGAACTCTTCAGGGCTTCCACGCACATGCATGGAGCATACAGCACCTGCGCAACGCTCCACCAAGCAACTGGAGCGTCGCGGAGGTATTGCGTTGTGTTTCAGATGGTAAGTACGCATGCGCGAGCTGCATGCGTTCATGTGGTGGACACTGGGCCCCATTGTACCATAGCAATTGCAACGGGATCCGGAACCCACCACTGACCTACATGTTTATTTTATACAGTAAGCATAGTGATTATATTAACAATTCTATTGGTTCTTTTAAAGCCTTGACCAGATAAAACATCTGGATGATATAGTTATTGTATTTCTTCACTCAGCCCTAAGCAAATCTTTGAATTGCAAATAAAGATGTCTGGCCAATAAAAGTAGTCACTGCTTATACCAGATGCATACTTATTTGTTACTGAAAATGAGTCAGGCTTTTAGCAAAGCATTGTTTTCAAAAGAAAAGGGAAAGTAGCTCCATCAGAAAATTATTTATTGTGATCTATATAGATCATTCCTTTAGGAATTCTTCAAGAAACGTTACTGTGTTTTCTTTATGTTGCTATCAGTACAACTTGTATGAACAAACATTTCACAGCTTATTGACTTAATGTTGTTTTCTTAAGCACTGTTATATTATACTTTTTCAGTGATTGGAAGAATGATTACTAAAGGATTACTAATAAAGGATTTCCCCCCCTTCAGTCCCATTGAATATAATAGTTGTCCTTAAATGAAGTAGTTTCTAATAGTTCAGAAAACAAACTGTATGAACCATTTTTCATTATTTTAAAATACCATATAATTGAGAAAACTCCAATGATTTCCAATTAAATTTAAGATATAGTCACGAAAGAATTGGAAATGAGAACAATCTCATTGAAATACTTTTTCCATTGAGCAAAGTGTATTCCATATGAATGTAATTATTAATTTAGATCAGCTGCATATGCAAAGGCCCATCCGGCATTTATTGCAACAGCTTAATTATCTCTTGAGATTTTTAGTAAATGTATGTCTAGCTTTTAACTTTAGATTCATACTGCACATCCCAAACATATAAAGATAGTTCATCTTTCTTTGCAATCTGCTTTAGTAATTCCTATAGATTTGAGTCACTGTGTTTTTGCACACATGCATTCCTATCAGTGAAGGATGAGACTGCTTTCCTGTTTGTGTCCTTGACATGTTCTTCTTTGTTTGCCCCATTTATTTTCCATCAGACAGAACGGAGGCCAAAAGAAGCGGAACCGAAATCTGACTTGAACAAATCACTTTCACTATTTTTATGCCTTGAGATTAAGGGGGGGAAAAAACAAGGGCGGGGAAGAGACTTCTGTGGGCCAAATGGAATAACTCGGTTGTTTATGATTTTGTTTCTCTTTATATCTGCTGAGTGAATCCTCCTGGAATTTGGTGCTGCTCATTCTTTGCCAAATAAGGTTCCACGGAGACCCAACTGTAGTTGTGTGATTAATGATCACGTCAAGAACGTCTTTTAATGAACCTCTTTCATCTTCTGGCAATTGTTTTTCCATACACCACAATACAAATGAATTATTACCAATGCATTGTAAAAAAAAAGAGTTTAAATTATGCAAAAATCATATTGTGAAAGCTGAAAAGCATTAGAGATTGATACAATATTGCTATTTCTTTTAAAAGAAGGGTTTGAGCTCTGGAAAAGATAGTAGCATTATTATCATCGGAGGCTTGAAAAAAAGATGGCGCTGTTTTAAAAGTGGCTTTATTACATTGTCTCATATCAGAGCCAGAGAAAGTTTTCTGAATTTTTCAAAATATGCACAACCTCATATTTATTTATTTATTTATTTATTATTTATTTAATTAATTAATTAATTTTTATTTAGTTTGTTGAACATGTACAAGATAACAGGTATAAGTATAACCATGGAAATGAACAAGGAAATGAGTACAAATAAATGGGGACAGTAGGACAGGACGGTAAGCAAGCTGATGCGCTTATGCATGCCCTCTTTACGGACTTCTTAGGAATGGGGTGAGGTCCACGGTACACAATTTAAGGTTGTTAGGGGATGTAATAACGGAGTCAGGTAGCGCATTCCAGGCATTGACCACTCTGTTGCTGAAGTTGTATTTTCTGCAATCAAGTTTTCTTAGTTCTTTGTTTAACTAAGGGTTGCAAACTTAAGGGTTTGCAAAGACACATAGAAAAAAAATTAAAAGTTTAAACGACAATGCTGATACACTTTTTAGAAAAGTTAGATGAAATGACTGCACAACAGAGTGGATTTTAACTTAAACATAGATGAGATCCACAATGAATATTCTGGAGGAAAATCTGAAGCACCAGATTCAACTGGACAATTGAGACACCAGACCAGAAAAGCCTTATTTCTGCTCACTATCAGACTATAAAGGCTAGATAACCAAGAAAAGAGCTTTCCGATTATTAAAAACCAGTCCTACAATTATCTCTCTCAAATGAATGACTTTTATTATTTTACTAACCATGGTGTTATACATTGGATTTGGAGCAGAATGGCATTTGATGCAATTCCTTAGATTTTTTTGGTCATGTGCTTGAAAATGGACCAGGAACCAGCATAGCTATCCTGGAGCTGCGGTTCTTTATACTTGGTCTTAATTAGAAAAATTTTAATTTTTAAATTTTAAGTGCAATACCTTGTTAGCTTTTCCATGAGATATTATTAGAAAAAGGTTTAATTCAGGCCTGACTACTTCTGCTCTAGAGGACCTACAAATGGCATACTAAAATTCACATAAAACATGTAAAATCATGAGCTTCCTAGGTAAATTTTGAAAAAAAAACCTATTTCTTAAAAAAAAAAAGGTTTCCAGATTTTTATAGCCTGTGGGTCTCCAAAGAAGCGATTACTTAAATGATTAATAATGTATAGAGGAACATAATGTATGAATGCTGTGATTTGTTATTTGGAGAATTATATGGAATGCGTGTTGTATATAGGCACAGGGGAAAGTCAAGAGCCAATTCCATTTCATGGTAGTTTAAAACCACAATGTTTTATTTAGGTAGTTTGTTTCCAGCACATTTGGATATAATAAAGCATTTCTGATAGTGATGCCATATGTATACATGTGTGTTGTTGTATGCAGCAGAGTGATATTGGTACACATGAAAATCATTATTCATAATTTTCTCAAATTTCCAGATTAAGTCATAGGTTAAAAAAGAACATGTATAATATTAATTACATCATTTTCCTCTGGAAAGTCCTTTAGGAAACACTGCATCTCTGATTTCAATACACAAGTTAGATCCATAATAAATATTAACAACCATCAACTTTTATATTCAGGAGCCACTATTGGGAGGTGGGTAGGGGGAGGAAGAATGTTTGCTGCCAACAGATTAACTGGAATTTCATTTCATTACTTGTTTAGAGAAACAATTTTAGGTTTGTAGGAATTTTCCTGTACATATGCTAAAAAAGGTTTGTAAATAACTATTTGTTTGGTTGTCTATAGCAACAAAGAACTCTGTCAAGTGAAGAGAGAAGGAAAGTTTATAGCGGTGATTATAAAGGAATTGTATACTAACATAAACTGAGCAAGATCTAGATTAGTACCATATGTGAAATCTAGCACAACATAGAAACTGACTGATACTATAATGTTAAAACACCATCCGAAGGTATCTTGAGAACATAAATAGGATGTATATTCTATTTAACGTATGTTTAAATATGTATTCTGTTTTCAGAATGGGTTGTTAGTTATAGTGGTCAACTACATTCTTTACCACCTATAATTTATAGGTGGTATAAATTATAATTTATACCTATAATATATAATTTATATTTTCCTTCTTTAAAGTAAGCATAATTATATGACAAACTTTCATTACAATATATAGAATAAAAATAGGTCAAATCAGTAAAATATTATATAAATTCAATCCTAAAATAATGCAACAGTAGTTATGGAAAGGCTGACAATAGTTCGTGAAATGCCCAGGAAAACAGTTAAAGCTTTAATCACTGACAAGCAGATACTGCATGCCAGATCATCTCCCTTAGGAATAACATAGTACTTGAAAAGGTCACTTGTGGAGAAGCAACATGTTGCATTTAACCATGGAATAATAATACTCAAAATCATCTGAAAATAATCACTTCAGAGTCCAGAGAGACATTTTTTTTGAGAGGACCCATGGTATTTTCTTTAAAACCAGTTAATATCACTACAACACATTCTGCTCATAAACTATTCTTTGGATACATCTAACCAAGCTAAATTTCATGGATTTATAATAGTCAAAGTTCAAGGGGACACCTGCTGCAGGATTTTTGTCTACATAAAGGATACACAAAAATCCAAGAGAGTGCCCTGGATAATTTTACTATATTGGGTTTACAAAAGAGGCTTGTTAAAGCTTTGAAGAACATTATGAGGAGATGAAATAAAAATAAAAACTAAATCAAGTTCTGGGACATTATTTGAAGGAACTAAAAATAAAAATTGTTAAAAGTAAAAGGAAGCGATATAAAGTTGGTTCATTTGATCAATGATAAGATAGATATATTGCTAGTTGTAGTTATCCTTAATGGATTTTTGCTAATCAGGATGAGGTTTTAAGTATTTGTCAGAAATAAGAGATGGGTTGTGAGAAGAAGAGATCATTTGTTGTATTTTTAGAGAAAGTTATAAGTTGCTAAAATTGTTTATACTTGTGATAAAAAGTGGAAAGTCTGGTCCATCTCTGAGCAAACTGGCAGTAGCAGCAGCCGGAAACCACCCCTTAGTAGCTTGTATAATTAATTGACTCTTTAAAAACACAATGCTTTCTTGTTTCATTTAGACAAGAAAAAAAAGGTAAAAACTTCCTAGATTAAAACCCTTACATGCTGTAAACAGCTCGTGTGTCATTAATGCCAGCAATTCACTTAAACTTCAGTGTTTAACAGATCAGGAATTAAATATAAACAAAGATTCTCAGCTGCATTTGTTAACTATTACCTTGTAGGAACAAGAAGCTTTATATTTTCTAAAGTGGCATGTGCAGCCTAAAATGAAAAATAGAAACACCAAAAGTGAGTTACTTTATGAAATCTTATATATGTTGTTTTGATGAGATAGCAGTTGACTACTTTTGCTAATATATTGATGTCCACAAAGATTTATTTGTGACAAAATAACAAGCTAAGGCATTAAATTAAAGGCCAAGGATGAAGATAGGATACTAGTAGTTTGGTACTCATACTATTTCCTTATTTCTGCCTCCACCCACTGCCAAATATTAATTTGCTCTCCTTCTTGTGAACTTTAACTACTGTGGCTCAGTAGTTAAAGCAAATCAGATTTCTTAACCACGGTTTGCAAATATGTTTGAAATCCTTACCATGAGTGTAATGGCTAAGTTAAACATGGAAAGATGCAAAGGGACAATATTTTAACTAATGGATAGTTAAGCTAGACAATTTTTAAAGGAATATAACTTTTTTTTTCTTTCTCCAAAATGAATGGCTAAAGGCTATAAAATGCTATTATTACAGTTTTTTTAAAAAAAATATATCAAGCAAATGAAATGAATTGCAAATCATAATATGTTTTGATGTTAGAAAAGGTGGTTGTGAAACAGCTCTAGAAAATGCTGGAGGAAGTGGAGTATTTGGACCTTCTTCAGTTGGAATTCAGATCTATCTATGGGCCTGAAATGGCATTGATTGCAACTATAAATAACGTGGCAGGAGAAGGATGGAAGCGGTGCATCCACTTTTGCTTTTCTCGCCTTCTTGGCAGGTTTTGATAACATCAATAATGGTATCCCTCTGGATCGGCTTTAATGAGTGGGAGTGAGTGGTACTTTGTTGTGCTGATTCTCTTCCTTCATCCAGGGCAGTCAGTGTTGATGGTAGGGAGTGGTCCAGCCTGCAGCCACTCCTTTGCAGGATTCTGCAGGGCTTGGTACTTGCTCAGCTCCTATTTAACATCTCCATGAAGCCACTTTGTGAAGTCATTCAGAGGCATGCCAATGGTATCCATCTCCACCTCTGACTGCCCATGTGATGCAGTGGAAATTCTGTTTAGTGTCTGGAGTCTATGGAGGTTTGGATGAGAAACAGCAGGCTTCAACCCTAGCAAGACTAAGTGGTCTTGGGTATTAGGGCATCCTGGTTCTAGGGACTTTTCATCTTTAATTTTGAAGATGACTGTACTATTTCAAACAGAATTGGTGTGCAATCTGGGGGATCTCCTGGATTTAAAGAACAGGTGGCTGTGTAACCAGGCCTTTGTACAGTTTCACGTTGTTTGCCACATTTGCCCATTCCTAGAGCAGGAGATCTGCTCACAATCATTCATGCATCAGTCACCTCCCAAATAGATTACTGCCATGCATTTTACTGGGGCAGCCATTGAAGCATTCAGAAGTTGTGTGTGGAAAAATGCAGCAACATGGACAATAACATTTACTCCTTCATCAGCACATGCTACAGTTCTGCTCTGCAGAATTGTTGGTGTGCTTCTGGGTTCAATTGAAGGTGCTGATAGTTACCAATAAAGCCCTCCATGGGATGAAGCCAGATTATGTGAAGAACCACCTCTCCCTCTCCATTCTAATAGGTCTGGCACATGACACATACTCTGAGTCAGATCCATTAGGGAATGCAGTCTAGCAGAGGCTTTTGTCATGGTGCCTTCTCTTTGGAACATCTCTCCCCCACTCCCGGCCCAAAGATTTGATTGCTTCTGAGCCTGCTGGCCTTTTGTAAAACCTTAAAAAAATAGTTGTGTCACCAAGCTTGGATCTGTGGTAGAACCCATGAAATGTTTACATTGATTTGCTGGTGGCTTTTTTCTTTTTTTTAACCTCAGATGCTGATTATGAATGTATTGTTTTAGGACTTTAGGAGTGTATTGTGTATTATTAGGACCTTAATGGTGTTTTTAACTGTTGCTCAGTCATGAATTTGAAATGGACACCATATAAATTGATTGATTGAATGGATGACTAGATGGATGGATTTTACTTATCAGTATGAAAAGAATATAATAGGAAAGGAAAAAATAAGTAAATGATGTTTTTGATTCATCCAGGTTTCTGGATTCTTGGAAATGTATAAAATTATATTCAAGTTTACTAACAATCTACAGTACATTGTTCATATAATTCTTAATTTTCCATTACAGGACTGAAGGCAATGTTTGGTCACCTAATACTTCAGAAGATGGAAAAGCACAAGCTTATCGTGTCAGTGTAGAACCTGAACCACAGGTATGTGATCTTTACATAATTTAAATCACTTTTTAAAAATTCATAAAAATAGGAAATACATGTTCCTCAATATAGTTCAACATTACATGCATCCTTAGGACATCAAAAAAATATGTTGCTTTCTGGATCTGCTATATATTTAAGTATGCAAAATCCTTTACAGTTTTTATTTTATTTATGTTCATTGCCATTCTATGATCTATTTGAAATAACCTACAGAGATTTATAGCAAAAACTACCATGTTTTTCAGAGTATAAGACGCACTGGGGTATAACACACACCCAGGTTTTGAAGAGGCATTTTTCTTTAAAAAGGAGGTAGGTAGAGGGATAGAGAGGGAGAGAAAAATACAGAAGGTAGGTGGGGAGAGAGAGAGTACTTAGGTAGGTAGGTAGGTAGGTAGGTAGATAGAGGGAGAGAGAGAGAGAGAGAGAAAGAAAGAGAGAGAGAAATACAGTAGATAGGTAGGAGGGAAGGAGAGAGTAAGTAGGTTGGTAATTCATGTGCTGGAGAAGGAAATAGCTGACAACCTGTAACACCTAAAACTTTGTTTCTGCTGGGACAGCACTTGATCAATGTAATTCTCATCAACCACTTTAACTAAACAGCTTTCCGAAAGGGCAGGGGGAGTTTTTGCACTCTGCAAACCACCCCCCCAAATGACCTGTTTTTCACGAAAATGGGTCCATTTTTTAAAAAAAAGGCATGAATAGCCTTCGGGGGGCTTGCAGAGTGCTCCGGGGGGGGGCAAAACGAGCACAAAACGGGCCTTTTTTGTCAAAAAAATTGCATGCGTAGCCTTATGGAGGTTTATAGAGTGCTGCTGGGGGCTGGGGGGGGCAAAAGAACGGTCCATTGTTTGGTCATTTCTGCCCTCCCCGGCCCCCAGGAGGTCTCTGAAAGTGTCCCTAAGGCTATGCACAGCCATTTTGGTGAAGGGGTGGGGCTTCAGGAGGCAAAAAAGGCTGTATTCGATGTATAAGACGCACCCAGATTTTCAGCTTCTTTTTAGAGGAAAAAAGATGCATCTTATACTCTGAAAAATACGGTAACTTAAGTAATAAGTAAGGAGGAGTATCAGGTAGATCTAGTAGTAAAGGAATTTCTTTGGTTTCTTTTCTAGTTTTCAAAAAAAAGTTTGTTCATTTGCTTGGAATCGGAGTCTTGTTTTAGTATCCTTTAGATATACTTCCAGAGTATTTTTAGATTCAACTGTAATGTCTAAATGTCTGTTTGGATAGTGTGGTATGTTGATGTTTATAAAAAATTGATCTTTACATTTCATGCTGTCCATATATGGGCTAGGTAAGTGATCACACTTTCACTAACCTTTCATAGCAGTAGGCCACAGAGAGACTGCATACAGTGGCAACAGTCTGTAAAACCCACTTGTTCTGGTGAAGTATATTTCCCATTCAAAATCAGTTGTATCTGACTTTGTATGAAAATTAAAATGCTAGAGAATATATTTCCTAGTTAGCATAATGAAAAAAAAAAAGCCAACACAACATAGATGCAGCAGCCAAATCAGTAAATGAGCAAGTAAAGGATATTTTTTCATTAGTATCCTACTCTTGGTGCTCTGGGAGAGAAAGCTGCTTTGCCACCAATATCCTTAGCTAACAGGAGAGATTTTCTACCACTTTAAATTCCATCTGTCAACTTCTTGAAATGGATTATATATACTTCTGATTTAGCTTGTGCTAAATCAGAAGTATATATAATTGGTCATTAAAATACATTCATGATTGCCCATGGACTAAAATTCTAAAATGAAATGTTGACATTCTGGAACATCTGTGGTGATATGGTTTAGACAATTGACATCATTTCAATGCTTTTCTCACACATCGTGATTTCTTGAGTTGCTTAAAGCAGTAAAGATATAACAGAAGAAAACTTGGAATGCATAGTCACACATGCTATACATTTTAGAATCTATATAATAGATGACACTGAAGAAGCTGTTCCCTGCCACTATTGCATCAAGACAATATGAGAGCAATTGTAAAGATGCTGTTGCGTGCCAGGCTTCAAAATAATAAGATAGACTTTTTCAAAAGATTGCAAAAGTTGCTGATGAAAATAGCAAAAATTTGCAAAGTCCTAATGCAGTACTTATTACAAGAGCCAGTAGTTCGATCCTGACCGGCTCAAGGTTGACTCAGCCTTCCATCTTTCTGAGATCAGTGAAATGAGGACTCAGATTGTTGGGGGCAAAATGCTGACTCTGTAATCTGCTTAGGGAGTGCTGTAAAGCATTGTGAAGCAGTATATAAGTCTAAGTGCTATTGCTATTGCTACTCTCTGAGAATCAGACACAACTGAAAAAGAGATATAAAAAAATGCTTATTACAGAAAGCTAGTTCCTTTCAGTACTTTCAGAATTGGGATCCACCATTTCTTATAATGAGAACAAGATAGTGAAAGGCTATTTTTTTTTGTAAGAACCTGCCCATCATCTGCCATCTTTTCCATGCAGGTCAACTCCAGTTAAGAGGCATATAATTTAACCCTGTTCTGAATTATTTTATCATAAAATAATTCTCACGGATACTATTTCCTTGAGTATCCTGTTTGTTGGAAAGGCAAGGTAAAGATATTGTTACATAAAGTAGATATATGAATTAACATTATTTCAATCCTTATCTGAAATAGAATCTTCTATAGGGCAAATGTAGTGTGCATATCCTTAATCTGGGTTTATTGGAGAAGCATGGTGATGTTGTCTGTATTTTTCCCCATTTCTTGGCTGTGTTTGCCTAATTAATCAGCTGCGGCAATTTATTCTAAAAACTGTTTCCAAAAGATGTTGATGTTTTCCAAAACTGTCTATATGAAAGGACAGTCTATTGGAAACAAATGCATGAATTCTTACTGCCAAATATATTTCTGAGGGAGAATGCACATTAGTTTTGTTTCTTTGCTATTTATTTTTAAAATGGAAATTAACTGTGTGACGGATAGTGGGCCAAAAATAATGCCTGCCTATGTCACAAAATTTATTCCTGCTATAGCCGTAGTCTTTATAATAATTGATATAGACCAATAGAAGTATTCCTCAGATTGTGAGAGCAATTGAAAGAACCTTGACTAAACAGATCCAGCTGGTACTTGGATGGGAAAACAGGGACTGGAATTGGAAAATGAAAACAAAAATCCTAAAAGGCAAACCACTTTTACATTTTTACAACAAAGCAGGAATCAGGTTCAACTCAAAGGAGACTTATTTCACAAATCACTGGTATATTTGCAGTCATCAGTTAGAATAGATTTATACCTGCTTTTTTTTTACATGTCAGGCAAATTAAAAGTTTGGGAGATTCTGAAGAGTAACTTTCATAATTTATTATTTTACTATTTGCAGATTAGACGAAGTGGTTGGAAAGTTGCTGTTATTTATTGCTTGCTGTAATTAACTTGCAGTAGTTATAGGCTGTTGAAGCATGTGTTTCTTTGGTTTTGAGCAGACATTAAATTAAAATAACTATAGGACTTAAAATATTTCCGTGGAGTTTTTAAGAGGCAACATTTCTTATCACCTATTGGTTTTGCATGCAGGATAAACAAACACAGTATATACCAGTGGTGGGTTTCAAATTTTTTTAAAACCTATTCTGTAAGTGTGGCCTGTTTTGTGGGAGTGGCTCAGTGGTCATGTGACTGGGTAGGAATGGCTTGGCGGTCATGTGACTGGGTGGGAGTGGCTTGGCAGTCATGTGATCGGGTGAGCATTACTAGGTGGATAAGATCATGTGATTGGGTGGGCATGGCCAACTCAATGTCACTCACATGGAGGGGCACCTGGCCTGGCTTCTCCTAGTCCCTCTCCTCCCAGACAGTCCTTGCCTCATCTTGCATGTTATGGTGGGAGAGGAAGCATTTTCAAAGTCATCTTCCCCTTTATACTAGCCAATAAGATAAGATTTTGCTGTCAGAAGACCACCTGCTGTTCATTTCCAAATATTATTTATCACAATTCTTTTGGTAAGACTGAGTGGAGAGATTTATAAAGAATAACAGCGTTGGAAGGGACCTTGGAGGTTTTCTAGTCCAACCCCTGCGGAAGCATGAGATGAGACCCTATACTATTAAGGACAAATTTCTTCTTAAAAACCTCCAAGGCCCCCTTCCAACTCTGTTAAGGTATACCCACAATTTCTGAAGGCATCCCATTTCTCTAATTGTTCTGTCAATAAATTTCTCATTTCTAGGTTGGATCTGTTTGATAAGTTTCCATCTCATAGATCCATCTCATAGTTCTTTCCAGTTGAGCCAGGCATCACCTATTCTATACACTTTTTCTTGCCTGTGCAAAATCTTACTTTACTCTTCATTAAATTGCATTTTTGGTGAGAAATGATGTTCTACAGTGGTATTCAGTTTACTACAATGATTTTTGCAAACTGCATTAAAGCTTGAAGATTACACCTCTGCTTATACTAATAAAGATTATTCTTTTTCAACATTAAAGTATACAGTCCATCAAGTATTTCCAATCCTACAATTGAAAACACATTAGAAAACCTTTAGCATCTTTAATGGATGTTTTATCATTCTTTCTCTTCTCCTTTAGTTAAATATTTCTGCTTTATTTTTTTTTCTTAGGCCTTATTGCAATATTTCAAAATTCTCACAAATCCTTCACAAAGAACCCGTTCTAATGTAACTGGAATACAGAACAATCTTTTTGGTCTCAAATTCCCTGACTCACACACCCCCTCTTAGCTCCTCAACACTTCTCAGTGTTATGTACAGAAATGTGCTTCTCTTTTATTACTCATTTTCAAATTTACAGGCCAGCCAGCTGGTTTGAGGGAGAGAAGCAGCTTCTCCTTCCTCATGCACAAGCCTGATAGAGGACAACTGCCCCTTCCCCTTTCTCCCCCACCCCTCTCTTGTTCACTGCAGTGTCTGGAAAAATGCACGGTTGGGGATAGGCACCCCAGCAGCCTTTTGGGGAACACACACACACACACACACACACACACACACACACACACACACACAGCAATCTCGAAGGTCCGCTGATGGGTGCCTTAAAGAAAACAGACCCAGGAATTGTTCCCCGGATGGATCTTCCTTTCTTAAGCAATTTAAGAGCATTGCCACTGTCCTGCAGACTTCCTTTCCTCCTTTTCCTTTTCTTTTTCCTGGCAATCTATTGTGGACAGCCAAGATGGATGAGGGCCCAACTTCAACTATTTTTTTTTTAAAAAGAGGGTGCAACCCGCTCCAAAAAGAGCCTTCTGTTGGTCTTCCCTCCAGGGAGGGGAGCAAAGGAAGATGATGGATGGAATCCCCTACGGTTCTCCTCTGCTTTGCTCATCACCCCGTCCGTGCATACCTCTTCGGGGTGCTGGGCTTCTTGGACCCCTTTCCTCCTCCCCCCCCAACATCTGCTCTGAGGGCAATTATGGCTAAAAGCAAAAGGTCTTTGGAAGCTGAGGCTGCCCCTCTCCCTCCCTTTTACAGAAATGCCTCTTGCTGCACAATTGCTCCATCTTTTCTGGATTTCAGTTTCTCTTGTCGGATTATCTTCTCCTGCCCCCCTTCCTCCCCCTTGCACAGTCTCAGTTGCTACTTGGAGGGGGGGAGATTTCTGGTTTTGCAGGGCTGAGAGGAAAAGGGGAAGGAGGAACAGGCCCTCCAAGGCTGCCCACCCCTTGGCATTTTTGCAACCAAATTCTCCCCCCCCAAACAGAGGACCCCTCCACCTGAATATTGCAGGACAGGGCAGGCTGGCCCCATAACTGGGCAACTGTGGGGAGAGTGGAAAAAAGTTGGGATTCTCTGTGCTGCAGTCCTTAACCCTGAATGGCAGAGAGAAGCTGAACTTTTCCCCCTCCATTCACAGAGGAACTGCTGCTCCCTTTATGCTCACCAGGGAGACACCCAGTGCAGGTGAACCGCGCAATGGCTCCAAGTGGATAGACGCTCCACCAGCTCAGGTGCAGCCGGACCGGAGCACTTTCTCTCCTCAAAAAAGTCTTCACAGAAGAGCTCTGGCAGACTGTCTGTCCCTTTCAGGTACTTCGACCCCCGGGAGGGAGGAGGTCAGGGGGAGCATAAAGGGAGAAGCAGCTCCTCTGTGAATGGAGGGGAAAAGGTTTGGCTTCTCTCTGCCATTCAAGGTTAAGTGCTGCAGCACGGAGAATCCCAACTTTTTTCCTCTCCTTTTCCTCTCCCCGCGCAGGTGGAGGAGTCCTCTGTTTGGGAGGGGGAGAATTTGGTTGCAAAAATGCCAAGGGGTGGGCAGCCTTGGAGGGCCTGTTCCTCCTTCCCCTTTTCCTCTCAGCCCTGCAAAACCAGAAATCTCCCCCCCTCCAAGCAGCAACTGAGACTGTGCAGGGGGGAGGGGGGCTCAGGAGAAGATAATCTGACAAGAGAAGCTGAAATCCAGGAAAGACGGAGCAATTGTGCAGCAAGAGGAGTTTCTGCAAAAGGAAGGCGGATGGGGCAGCCACAGCTTCCAAAGACCTTTTGCTTTCAGGCAGGATGTTGTCCAGCACTCACTTCACTTACCGCTCGACACATGCCCTTTCGGCCCGCTGGCTGCAGCCCTGCCGGCTAGACGGGCAAAGGAAGTGGGTGGGCGGGGCAAGCATGGTGTGGACAGGCAGGGTGAGAGAGAGAGAGAGAGAGAGAGAGAGAGAGAGAGAGAGCAGCGACCGGGCAGGTGGGGGAAGTGGGGGGGAGGCCTCACCATTCCGGTATGGGGCCTCCGGAGGACCTGGTACGCAAATGCACACTGGATTTGTGGATCCAGTTCACACGTACTGGACCATACCCCCTGAAACCCACCTCTGGGTATCTTTTATGTAAATTGTTGTCTTGTGAGATATGGTAGCCTACAAATGGATTGTAAAGCATGTTGTGACTAGTATAATTTAATCTCAACATACTACTAAAACCTTCTTATCTGTTTATAACTTTCAAATAGCCAAAATAGGGCTTCGTGGGGCAACAATATTTGAATTGAGATATGTCAAAACTTGAACCTAAAGAATGCACACATAATTTAGGGTCTGTTACATCCATGGAGTTGAAATTTCAAGAATCTTACCAGTTGTTTTTGCAAAATATTGGGCATTGCAGCAGCACCACAATCATGTGATTATGATGTCTGATGTTCTCTAACAGCTTCCACAAGCAAAATCAATAGGGAAGCCAGCAAGAAATTACATTCCCATTGCTTTTGTGCCCACCCATGGCCATTCTATTTATCTCTTTAAGTAAGAAAATATTGACAAAAGAAGAACCCAATGGGTCATAGGTTGTCTAGTGCTTTTTTCAAGTTTAGGAAATTTAGATTATATAGAAAAAGGTCACAACTAAACTTGATGGATTAGAAATAGCTCTCAGGTGTTACTGACTGACCCCCTGGTGTCTACAAATTATAGATTCCCAGATTATGGTGAGCCACCAGGATGCCTATTGTTATAGAGAAGTGATTCTGAGGGTGTCCAATCAAGGAACTGTCAAGAAGAAAACAGCACCTCTACTAACATGGACAGGGCAAGGCATTGTATATAGACAGAGATAAAACCCGACATTGAAGATATTATATGATCTGATAATAAAATGTGTGCAGGAAAACAACCAAACTCAGAGAGCCCCCTAAATCTCCACAGTTGAGTCCTGAGCTACACATATTCTATTGATTCTAATATTTATCTTGCAGTTACAATAATAATAATAATTGTGTAAAGAAAGTGTTCTAAATATTTTAAAGTAGTAAATAAGGGCAATTATTAATTTGAAAGCATATAAGGTCTTATAGGAGAGGAGAGTAAAATGTTCATCACTCCTATACATAGTATATAATAATCTTCAGGTCATTGAAAAAAAGAAGTTAATATAAATTATCTTAGATTTTTTCTCTTATAGACTTTTAGTCAAAACATAACCATAAAGTGCCTATGAAAGAATGGGATATTTGCTTTCTTTTTACATTCTTTTACTCAGGATTCCTTTTGTGATTTCTCTTCATTTATCTTGGCCCAATCTCACTAATTCATTCACTCCATTCACTCACTCACTCCATTCATTCACTCACTTCATTCATTCATTCATTCATTCATTCATTCATTCATTCATTCATTCATTCAGCATATCAAAATCTAGACCATCAGTATGGGAAGTTGGCATATCCCAACTAGCCTCATTTAACAATTCCAGAGAAATCTTATCATTTGTCTAAGTAATTTGTCTCTACTGATGAACTGCTTGAAATAGCTGCCCTGTACTCATTTATTTGTGTTTTCACTATGCTGATGAAATCCCGTATTATTTATTCTGACCATTAAGCAATGGCAACAAAATATACCTACAACATTATGACTGTGAAAGCCAGTTTGGTGTCATGGTTAAGGTATCAGGCGAATCACCAGGAGTTTTAGCCCTGCCTTAGGCACAAAGACCGCTGGGTGGCCTTGGGCAAGTTATTCTCTTTCAGCCCAAGAATGTCAAACCACTTCTAAAATCTTACACAAGAGAACTTCATGGACTAGTTCAGGCAATCAGCAGTTATCAAGACTGATTGATTACGGCTAAAAAGGTAGCCAAAGGCAGCTAAAAAAAGGGAAACTTATCATATCTCCGTTGCAAAAATCCAAGCAGTCAGAAGAGGGCAAGAAATACTGGAAATTCTAACTTTTTGCTGCCCACTAATGGTAATTTGGATATAGCCAGTGTTTTATTTTGTGGCCTGATAGTTTGACTGGTAGATAAAGAATGTATCCTTTTTGCAGCTTTGATTTTATCTCACTCTGCCACAAGGAAAGCTGGTTATGAATAAACTAATTTGAAGCCAGTGATTTAACAAAGTAACAAAGGTTTTTGCTGGCTGGACACTTCTAGTCTTTAGAATATTTATTGGACAATTAGAGCATGAGGGAGAGACTGACAAAGCTAGAAACAGGAAATAACAGACCTGAACAGTAAAGAGAAAAGCTATGATAGGTTTTAGCTTGAGATAACTAAAACAATAGCTCCCTAGAAAACTAAGGAAGGGTCAGCAAGTTTTAAGAATCTGTTCTATTATGAACTGCCACAAGAATGGCAGTTTTTTTTCACTTCCCCTCTCCCTTGCCCCAAAACCCACTCTCTAGCACTGCATCTAAGCTTTGTTTGAAAGGATTAGGTAATATAAACCGAAACTGTTCTAATAAAAAAAAACTTCACTAAACTAATTGAATTTCAGTTGTTAAGCTTAATTTTTCCATGAAAAAGATAAAAATTAAACAAAAGTTATGGTATAAATAGTGAATCTTTATTGGAAGACACAGCAACATTTGGTGCATAAAACCCACAGTTGAATTTCATGGAATGCATTAAAAACGTGAAAAAAATTATTATGCTCTTGAGAAAAGAAAAAGATGAGAAAACACCCTGGCACAATTTTAGGTACAGGAACTATACACTTGTCTAGGGATGATTTAGTGGTGGAAAGATACAAAAACTTTGCAGCTACTGTACTGTTATTGAAATAAATCATGAATGGAATGAATCTGTACAATTTGTACAAATTATACTTTCCCTTCCCTCCCTCCTTTCCGTTCCAATCACAATACCATTTTAGAGACAACTCATTCCAGGAGTTCAAATCCCTAGCGGGGACATGTCATTTAAAATCCTCCTAGGTATTACTGTTGTTGCTCTATTCAGTAATGATAAAACACATTATATATGCTGCATGATGGGGCTTTCAAGACACTACACTAATGTGAGTTACCTAAATTACATGAAACTATTTACTAGAACATCTGAAACTAATGTCATCATTTCTTATATTAGTACCTCTATTTTATTATTTTATTATCTTTGAGGATTGTATCAATCCAATTGAAATTTGACAGAAATTGATAATTTCAGTAGTCAAAGTAAGCAATTGCCTCTCCCCTTTCCCCCCAAGACAGATACCTATAGATAGATAGCTTTCGTTTAGTTTTAGAAAGAGATATAGATGTGCTTAAATGGCCAATGTTATATTCCCAATTGCTAGTAAATTGTTGCCTGTCGTATTCCTATTCTTAATTTCATTTATGATTTACCTACATGGTCAAAGATCATGGGAAAAACAATCCTGGTTCTGTTAACTATCTCACTCTCTCATTTCCACACCGTTACTTCCTGTAAATAAATCAAGTTTATCATTTTTAGCATGCTAGTAAAAGTCTGCTTGTAACTAAGCAACAATAGTTGGGTAAATAAATAATTCTGAAAACAATGTAATTTGCGGTTCCTCTTTGGAGAATATTCATGTCCAAAGAGAAACACCATCAATTATATTTTAAATGGCACTGAATCATTGGGAAAATATTTGTATGTATGGATGCTTGCCTACTAATACCAAAAGGCTCTCAGATGAAAAAAGCTGCTTTTATACAAGGTTGAACAGGCATCTGATTGCTATTATGAAGAGTAATAATAATAATAATTCAATTCATTTACCTATAGAGGTAGTGAATCACATATAAAGTAGTATTTTAGTATTAAAAATAATGTAAATAAATAAAGCAGCCATGAACAACCAACTATTTAAACATAGTTTATAAAAGTAAAAGTACAATGTAAAAGTACAAAAAAGTACAACATAAAAGTACAATGAAGCATGCATCTAATAGAAACATGAAAGATCAAGTACTTGATTCATGAGTATGAACAAATGGTTGTTTCCCCTTCCATTATAATAGTTTTCCTAGTTAGAATTGCCCATCCCACAACTATGTACCTGATTGGAGGAAGAAAACAGATACCTGAACAATAATTGCACTTATTGTCTTCTGGGGAGGGGATAGTTCCTTTGTAAAAAAAAAAAATCATGACAAGATAATAAGTGACAAACACAATGAATGAATGAATGAATGAATGAATGAATGAATGAATGAATGAATGAATGAATGAATGAATGATTGATTTTACAGTATGAGAAACTATAAAATCTCTGCATGCAAATCACCTTTCTCCACCTTTTCTTTTATATTTAGTGTAAACACCTTACTAACAGAATTACATATTTATTCTTTTTATATTAACTGGATTTCTTTTCTTTCAATATGAAATTAACAATCTCAATTGTGTGAGACTCTACTATTATTACTAAATAAGAAGCATTACACTTAGATGCAGAAAAGCATGCACTTCACAATTGTTACCTGGGATTATTCCGACAGGGCCCTAAATTTCTGCTCTTTAACTATTTTTTCTTTGAAATGGAATAAATCTAGTAGCGGGGAATTAACCACCTGGAACTATAAAAAGGCAAGAAAATATGATTATCAATGCAACCCCCTTGCTAGTGAATCTAATATTTCTAAAAATAATTAAATTAAAATGTAAAAGTAATTTTCTTTTAACGAAAAGGAAATCCATTCATATATTCGCCGATCCCTTAAAATACTTCTGCAAAAAGTATTACATGGGTTATAGCATTCATTAAATATTATAACCACATAAGTCCTGTTAAACATAATTTTGGCTGCATCTGAACAATGTTTATAAGATGGTTCCATAAGATAGTAGAATAACATTATAGAGTTGTTCTCTAGTAAGAATCAGAGCATACTGAAAATACATTGGGCATAAGTTTGCTGCTAACAGAGCACCATTGTTTGCTCTGAAGAATGACTATTCTTTGTAAATGTTTCTTTTACTAGAGATGCATGAGTGAGTTTTCTGACAATTCTAAACAAAGAACAAAGTGCTGAGCAAAGGACAACGGAAAGAGCTGTTATAAGTAGTACAAAAAAAAAACATTGGCTGATTATCAGGGGAAGAAAAGAATTACTACTTTATCAAAGAGAAGACATTGTCATGTACTCTTTCTATTTGATCTTGACCATAGATACAGAAATATGTTAACATCTTCAGATGCATTTCAGAAGAAAAGGTTTCTGTATCATTATTGAGAAAACTTCATTATGTGCATCTGGAGTTGAAAGCAGTACAACTGGACTTTTGACATGGGAACCGAAAGTGAATTAATCCTTTTTAGTGATAAGAGCCCCATGTATTAAATGATATCTTTTGTTGGACCAAATAGTTTGGGTCAGAGCAACATCCTTCAAAAGAAAGGATTTGAGCAGTTTAAATGTGAACTTAAATAAACCCTGCAGACTGTTTTCTCATTGTTTGAAAGTGTGCCAACTTTCCTTCTTCAGCCACCCACAACTCTACATGAAAGAAGTTACTCCATGTTAAGACATTGCTTATGGAAGCTCACATCTGAAAAAGCACACCTTGGATCCAAAAAAAAATTGAATACATTAAAACATGAGTCGGTACTATTAGTTTGTTTGGAAGAATGTTTCCATGGTAATAGGCATTCCATTTGTCTTTGCCATTACATGATCATCTGTTTAGAATGTTAAATTATAGAGACAGCCTTATCAGGCAAATCCTGAAACAGGCTTCCCCAAATAGGTCAGATGAGATTAACCTTGGCAATATGAATTATGCAAAATGGAGAACATTCTTAAAAGTTATGAAACTTCTTGGTCCGCAGACCTGCATGGAAAGACATCACTTCCAGTATGCTAACAATTAATCACCAGATTCTCAAGTCTCCATCTGAGATTAAAAGATAAAATTTGCATGAAACAGGAAATAATATTGCAATAAGCATTAGGGTCACCCACACCTCTCTCTCCACCTATTCCTCTTGAGACAGAGGCATTCATTTCTGGCTTTAAAATAGACTACAATATCCCATCATATCCAACTGCAGTCTCTTTGCACATAAAATACCAAGCTATTGTGAATCAATTTACACATGCAAAATCAAAATCAAGTAAAGCAGTTTTGGAGAAGTTTTACTGTTTTGAAACTAATTAAAATGTTGTATGATTATTTTGATGATGACTTATTTTGGAACCACAAACAACTCATAGATTCCCTTGTTTAGAATTGTATGTAGCTTATAGCCAGAATCGGATGCTTTCAGGGTTTCCTTGGTTTGCAAAAGGAAAGAAAGAAAAACACATTTGATATATAGGGTTGCTGGAGCTTATTTTCATAGTGGAAAATCATGACCAAAGTATTGTTGTTAGTTGCGAAGTCGTATCCGACCCATCACAACCCCATGGACAACTTTCCTCCAGGCCTTCCTGTCCTCTACCATCCCCCAGAGTTCATTTAAGCTCATTGCTGACTGCTTCAGTGACTCCATCCAGCCACCTCATTCTCTGTCATCCTGTTCTTCTTTTGCCCTCAATCTTTTCCAGCATTGGGCTCTTTTCCAGTGAGTCCAAAGTACACTGCTGCTAAAATTTTAGGTTTCAGCCGTAGAATTTTCCTGTGCAGAAGAGTTTTAAACAAAATGATCATAGTGAGAGAAGTAGAACTAACATTATGAACTAGCATTAAGTATGAAAAATTGTTCGGTATAGTTTATTATTTATTACAATTATTCAAGAAACAAAATGTATGTCTCGTCAGTAGGGAACTCTGGGAAAGCTGTGGGTGAGTTTTCAAAGTTCCATGAAAGTGTGATGATGGAGAAATAGTTAGAAATGTTTCATGAAAGTAGAGACAGCAATTTCTGTATTGTTGTTTTTAAATTATATGAATGTCCAAAATATCACTGATTTGTCACACATACTTCATGCTGGAACACTTTGCATGTTTTCTCACTTCATATTTGCCTGGCTTGTAATTTCACAATTATGACAAATACATATGCTAAATTATCCTTATCATTAAAGGAGAATATTTGTCACTCAGGATTGAAATGAGGGTCCTTGGTACTCTATGTGTTTGCTTGTTTTCTTGCAGACATTTCATTACCCTAACTAGGTAACATCATCAGTGCTAGTGAGGAGTGCTGTTTGCTGTCAGTTTATATTCTGGTGTCTTGCATGTTAATCTGTTACTTCTGTGTGGGAGGGGGTGATCTTAGAGATTCTTTAGCCCAACCAAGCTCAGAGAACACCAAGGACCCTTCATATCCTGAGCATCTCAGCATATGCAGGGAATAGCATGTAGTGTTGTAGGTGCTTGTGCTGGAGTTGAATTCAACCTCAGTTCAGCCCACTGCATCTGCATTCTGAATCAAGTGAATGAAAACAATTTACATCTTAACACCTTTCTCACAAATTAACATAGATGGATGTGAAATGTGCTCAACTGTTCCCATGTCTGCTGCATATTGACATTAATTATCAAAATAAATAGTTTGTTTTTCCACTAGAAATTGTGACTTAAGTGTGAAAAGAGCTGATGATAATATAAGTAAATAGACCAACTCTTAATTGTATAACTTTGAAAAAAAAAGATATAAATTAGTTTTATAATTTATATAATTTATCATATAATTTATGTCAGTAGGGAAATTTATCACACGGGCAGTCATTTCAAACAACAGTTTCATGCTAAAACTTTCATTTAAACTATGAACTGCTAAATCTTGCAAACATGTGATTTTGCAGAAGCACCTTTTATGATAAGTTATCTGATGAAAAACACATACGCTTGCATGGTACATTTCACAGGTCACTGAAAAAAAATGTATGCCATAAATTTCACAGCAGTCTAAACAAGGAAATCCCAATATCCCCATTCAAGTACATCATCCAGAATTTAACTCACATTGTTTATATACATTTATTGCAAAATGGAGACTGATTTGTATGATCTTCCATTCAAGGCGCTATATCTGCAGTTTGAAGATGATTCTACTAAAACATTTCAAGGGAGTACATGGAACATTTTAGCAATCTAGTTCCTTAGTTGTTTTGAAAATAATTCTACAATTGGACGAATATCAAGAACAAGACAACATTTCAAAACACAGGGCTCTCCTGATGCATTGAACTGCTTCTATGGCATCCTGCCAGTTTGGCCTCTGGCTAGAATCTTCAACCATAAGCCAGCATACCTAACATGAGAATTTTTTACAGGTCCTCACATTTTATAGTTTGGTTCAAATTACACTGTGAAAGTTTTATAAATTACACTGTGGAAAATGTTATCATGAAGCAATCGATTTCTATAAAATCTATCATTTGTAAAGTGGAATGAAAACTGGTAATAATCTACAACAGTGTCCTACAGATCAGATCTTCAAGCTTAGCCATCTCCCATCTACCTTGGATAGAGGTATGTGCCCCTGGCTAGAGAAGGGGAACTGCTTTGGGAGAATAAGCAGCAGTTATATTGACCTCGACTTATAACCACAATTGAGATCAACATTTCCATTGCTAAGCAAGACAGTTGTTAAGTGAGGTATGCCTCATTTCACAACCTTTCTTACCACAGTTAAGTGAATCACAGCAGTTGTTAAGTTAGTAACATAGTTGTTAAGATAATCTTGTTTCCCCCTTGATGTTGCTTGTCAGAGGGTTGCAAAATGTGATTGCATGACTCGGGACACTGCAACCATCATAAGTACATGACCGTTGCCAAGCACCAAAATTTTGATCATATCATGACCACAGGAATGCAGCAATGGTTGTAAGTGTGAAAAGCAATCATAAGTGGCTTTTTTCAGTGCCATTGTAACTTTAAATTATTGAATGGTTGTAAATCAAGGACTGTTTGTACTCTTACAATACTCTCAGTAGGCCTGAAGAAGGAAACAAACAGCTCTGAACAGAAAGTGGCCAGGAATATAATACAAAGTTTGGCAACTTCCCGTCTATATACTGTGGTGGATACAAATGTTACCCAGTCCCATGTTTGTAGTCCCCGACCACTCAGTGTTGTACTACTGAAATTGGGATTATATCGTCAATTTTCTGTGATGTGTTTCTTTTTCCCATGGGAAGAAGTTTTGGCAGTTGGATAGAGGAGGAATAAAACACATGTGTTCAATTTCTGCAAAGCTTGGCTTATATATTGAAGGGATTACCCCAAATAAAAACAGAAAGCCAAGAATTGCATCTATTGTCTTGATGATATCACCAACCACATCCCTGCACTCTCTGGTAGCCATTTTATTTATGTCTTTGTTTATTGTAAAGGGTACTCCCTAAAATAAGAAATTGCCAGGGTTAAACTATGATTTCATAACCCAAATTACAGTTGAACATTAAT
Organism: Thamnophis sirtalis; assembly: GCF_051295495.1. Taxonomy (NCBI): domain Eukaryota; kingdom Metazoa; phylum Chordata; class Lepidosauria; order Squamata; family Natricidae; genus Thamnophis; species Thamnophis sirtalis. The sequence goes on from NW_028261383.1 coordinate 96,610,904, forward strand.
TACTGTTCATTAATTTGGATAACCTGACTAAAAATTTGAACCCAAAATGTTACATAAAACATTTCCTAACTATTTCTTCCAGCCAATATTACAAGAGGGAAAAAAGTGAGGAAAAGTGAAGTGTGCTAATCTAGGAAAGGGATGCTAGGCTCATTCAGTAATCAATAAATGGGTATCATAAATTCAAGTTTATGGAAACTCATTCCCATTCAGTCGGTTAAGTCTGAAAATATTACACAATTATCCTTTCTTTAGTCACAATTTTACAGAATAAATATAAGAACAAATGTAATTTAAGTTAAATATTAGCAAGAGCACTTAGACTTATATATGGCCTCACAGTGCTTTTACAGCCCTTCCTAAGCAGCTTACAGAGTTAGCCTATTGCCCCCAACAATCTGGCTCCTCATTTTACTCACCTCGGAAGGATGAAAGGCTGAGCCTGGTGAGATTTGAACTGCCGAACGGCAGCTAGCAGTCAGCTGAAGTAGCCTGCAGTGCTGTACTCTAACCACTGTGTCACCTCAGCTCTTTTATATATATGAAACATTCTTCCATACTTAAAAACCATTTAGGATTCTGCAACACCATATTTACTAAATATTTCTATACAGATAAAGCTTCCTGAAATGGTTAATGGATGATGCAGCCACTCAAAATGTTTAAAAGCCTAATTATCCCTAGTATACTTTGGAGCAAACATCTTAAAAACACTGGCTATTTCTTTCCCACTTGATTTATTTTAAGTATTTGGATTTTCTTAAGGTATTTTACAAGGCCCAGGACTGTTATCATGAACTAAGCTCGTCATTGGGTAGACTGTGAAAGAACATATATATACAGAGTTAATTCAGAATGAATTGTCAGGGCTACATTTTAGGCAAACCAGCATATATACCAAAGAAAAGGTCACAGTTAAATAAAGCAGAAAACAAAAGGAAGGTAAAAGTAGGACCTTAAGTAAAAGAAGAAAGAAAAAAAATCACACAGGAACTAAGAACCCAAAAAGGGAGGAAACTAGCTTTTAACCTGGAAATAATAGTAAGGAATATATTACCTTTTCAGTTTAAAGCTAGTTTCTTTGCAACACGAGATATTCATGTATAAATCAGAACAAAGTTCTGAAGATCAATATAAAATCTACTAATCCAATAATGGAATACCTTAGATGTCAGGAGCATAGCTATAGCTTTAATACATTTTGGGTATACATTTATTCAGTACATTTTATATAAAATACATACACATACAAGTGCTATGTTACCTAGTTTTTTTTTTCATTTAACTGAAATGATTTGTGGGATTCTTTAGAAACAAAATATTGATATAATGAACTACGAGAGTCTGGTTGATTGTCCCACATGTATATTCCAAAATGTAGAAAAGGAAACAGGAGACCTAAAAAGCAACAGACAATAACATAGCATTAATTTCAAAATATTATTTTACTCACTGAAATTATATCTTCACTGACATAGATAAACCTCTGGGCAAGGTAATAAAGTGCCATTTTTTTAAAAAAAGTATCCTATGTATAAATCCCCATGAGTGGAGAAAACAAACAGATATACTGTTGATACCCTCAAAATCTACTAGAAGATATGATTATAAAAAGAAAATATACATTTCTGATTGCCAAGAAAAGATTTATATGCAAATTTTTGACTTAAGTTCTTTAAAACCCACAGATTTCCTTTTAAGAAGATGTTTTTGAATTTAATATTCTGTATGTCAGAATTTTTTAAGCTTTAGTATTATATGTTTTATATTTATGTTGATTCTTTATAATAAAACTATAAGACACGATAAACATTTTATTTGCATAACATTAAAAGAGGGTTGTTTATTTCTTTTTACATTCCTTTTAGATTTCATATTTTCTCCCTTGCACAGATGTTAACATGAAAATTGGTTTACTTGGTGCAAATGCTTTTCTTAAAGATTAGCTTTCATGTTGATTAAAAATTCTAGGAATCGTTTAAAATATGTTTGCATCATTCGGCTAGTTTAATCTAAGTCAATTGTACAGTTCTAAATGCTTCATTAAAAGGCCCTCCTTTTAATGTATGTTTCTGAATGTGGTAGGAGCCAGGTTATATTTTTATTCTTGTAACACTCTTGAATCTCTCTTTTGCTATCAAGCTTTTTTTTCCTTGTTGGATTTGATTGAAAGTGTAGATTGGGATTAGAACATTATGTATACTACAAATCCGTGCATAAAGTAACACATGGTATATATAGTATCTCTCTGCATGGCAGATTAATGGAGAATAGCAGCATGAATTGTAGACTTGAATTTGAATCATTTGCTGTCTCTTATCGACAGGAAATCTTTAAAAAAACTAAGGCTTATGAAACAATTTGAATACATTTTATTAGCATTTTCTTTTGCTTAAAAATTTCAGTTTTAAGGAAATGAAATAGGTTGTTATTATAAAGTGTTTTCATGTGAAGAATATTCTTGAGGTGAAATGACTTAGTTACTTCATGATCCACTGATCATATATTCAAAGTTACTTTGAATACATTTTAGGCTCCATATTCCAAAATGCCTCAATTATTCTAAAATGAAAAAGAAATTATCAGGAAAGATCAATGTCTGAACTTGACAGGGGTTCTGAAATAATTTTGGGGCTGCTGCTCTTTGAGAGATGCATGTGGTAATATGCAGTATTGCTAATCTATGACTGAAAAGGTTCTTTTTGCTGTACATAAAGGACTATTGTTGGTTTCCCATTTTTATTTTCCCTGGTAGACTTTGTTTATATTGTATGATTCCCAAGGCAGATTTTCAGAGTTAAATAGGAACTCTGGAGGAATATTACCTTATTTTCCCGCTTACCTTCAATCAGTCCTCCTGTTCACGAAATTCCAAATTAAAACTTGTCTAGTGAATAAACACAATGAAGAATAAAACCTATTGAAACATTTCTCAGGTATGTAGATAAAGGATAGAACACAGATACAAAACATTTATTCTTATAAATTATTAAGTCTCCCAAAGAGATTGTTTTATCTCCTCAAAATAAAACATTCATATATAGGTCATATAAAAGCCCTTATTTTAGGGAGATGGGCAGTTTAGAAATTTGAAATATAAATGAATTGATTGATTGATTGGTGTGAACTAATCTATGGATTAGTAAATATCAATGTAACACTATTAAAACTAGCATATATAGCTGAGAAATTGATGCTGAAATTAGTAGAAATTTAACAGATTATCTGACTGGGGAAACTGGATGGAAACAAAATGTTAGAATAACTTGAAGTTTTGGATTGTAAATCATTTCTTTTCTTGGCACAGATGCTTTGCTGTCTGTTTATATATTTTATGTATTTGCACATACATATGCACCTAATTACCTTCCAGATGTTTTCTTCTTGTCCTTTTACAAATTATTTCTGCAAAAATAAATATTTAATTTACTCACCCCAAACCTATGGAACTTAACATAAAAGCTTCACTAGCTTTAGTGGAGCCTATTCACAAGCAAAAGTACGGTACCCAGATTTGCAGGAAAAAGCTCATAATATGCTTTTCTCATTTATTCCTATTGTTAAATCTTTTTAAAACATCCCATTTATTCATGTTTTATCATTCTTTTTGTCCGCTGACATTTTTTTTGTAATATGACAGATTATGTTACTAATTCTAGAAGAAAAGGATTTACATATAGCAATAAACGTTTTTCAGCTCAAGCAGGAATGGGGGAAAGCAATTGTGTGATCTCATCCTCCACTTTTGGAAACTTACCAAGCAAGATGCTGCTGAACACATAAAGCTTACAGAATTGATATCTTAATGAAAGGGTGTCTTAGAGGGAAATCCAATATCTTTGAATTCATCATGCAAGTGAAACATCTCTACAGGGATAATAACACTTAACTCGGTTTTTGATATAATGATTTACCTATTGGCAGTAATACAACTACTGTACTACTACTGCTGCTGCTGCTGCTGCTACTACTACTACTACAATATGTACACTAGGGATTTGGATCTGATTCCTAAAAGGTGTTTTGGGGTATGTGAGATCCATTTCCTGAGATCGGACTGTTTTAGAATACAATAACAGAGTTGGAAGAAAGTTTGGAGGTCACCAACTGGTGGTCCATGGACCAACTGGTGGTCTGGGAGAAAATTTTGATGGTCCCCAGAAAAATTATTTGCATTCTTATGTTGCACTATTTATCTTTTAAAAAAATTCATATTAGTGGTTCGTGGGATTTAAAATTATGAATTTAGTGGTCCCTGAGGTCCGAAAGGTATATGACCCCTGTCTAGTCCAACCTCCTGCTTAGGCAGGAAACTTTACACCACTTCAGACAAATGGTTATCCAATCTCTTCATAAAAACTCCCAGTGTTAGAGCATTCACAACTTCTGGAGGCAAGTTGTTCCACTGATTAAATGTTCTAACTATCAGGAAATTTCTCCTCAGTTCTAAGTTGCTTCTCTCCTTGATTAGTTTCCACCCATTGCTTCTTATCCGGCCTCAGGTGCTTTGGAGAATAGTGTGACTCCCTCTTCTTTGTGGCAACCCCTGAGACATTGGAACTCTGCTATCATGTCACACCTGATCCTTCTTTTCATCAAACTAGACATACCCAGTTCCTGCAACTGTTCATATGTTTTAGCCTCCAGTCGCCTAATCAGCTTTGTTGCTCTTCTCTGCACTTTTTCTAGAGTTTTTCAAGGGGCATGGATTCTTTAAGGCGTTGTAGACCAATGTTACATTTGAATGCCCACTTGCTCAGAACATCTTTTGGAAATTGAATCTAAAGTGCTTCACAACTTGGTTACACAATCTCTTTTCAGAGACAATTCTGAATATTAGGTATATAAGGGACTACATCTCATGCCAAATAATCTGAGGTAGTGTGCTTTGTTCATCCTTCATTCTTTTAAAAATTCTTCCTGTGAAATCAGTAGGCCAGATCAGATGAGATGAAGAGCTTCATTTGGAAATCCCTCAAAAAATGAAGCCAGTTCCATTGCCACAATGTTCCATTTCCGTGTCAGATGTGCTCCTTTCTCTATTGGAACATCTTTTCTGCAGGACCACTAATGATGAAGTCAGAGTTGCTCTGGCAGCCATAATTTATCACAACCATCTAAGAAGAAAACTATTAGCAAACAGTTACTCATTCCAGGAGGACATAAAAATCATGCAGCAATTTTAAAACCGTGTTTCCATTTTAGCGTAATTCTTCTGGCACAGTTAACTTTGGGAAGCCAGCACATCTGTTCACATACATTTTAGTACCATGGAGCAATTTTATGGTCCCATAAACATTTTCAGTCTCTTTGTGCTCCCTTTGTACTGTAGTTCTAGAGACAATGGCACATGTAATTATTCTAAAGATGATAAAACAGTGAGGTATGCAGACTAGCCTCCAGTAATGAAACATGAGTGCTAGTGATATTTTATTTAATTCATAGAAAAATCACATAATACAGGTAGTCCTTGACTTACAACCACAATTGAGCGCAAAATTTATGTTGTTGAGACATTCATTAAGCGAGTTTTGCCCCGTTTTTCTTGCCATGGTTGTTAAGTGAATAGTTTATAGTTTATAGTTTATTTGGATTTATAGGCCACCCTTTTCCCTGAGGGGACTCAGGGCGGCTTACAATCATTGCAGTTGTTAAGTTAGTAACCAGGTTGCTAAGTGAATCTTGACATTCCTTGTCAGAAAATTGCAAAAGATGATCACATGGTCCCAGAACACTGCAACTGTCATAAGTAAGAGATAGTTGCCAAGCATCCGAATTTTGATTACGCGGCCATGTGGATCCTGCAACGGTCATAAGTGTGAAAAATGGTTATAAGTCACTTTTTTCAGTGCCTTTGCAACTTTCAATGGTCACTAAACGAACTGTTGAAAGTCGAGGACTACCTGTGGTTACTGCAATAATAGTGCTATCTGGGAAATTCTGGAAATTGAAGTCTACATAATATAGAAGGGCAGCTCAAAAATACTGCATTTAAAAAACCAATGAATGATACATGATTTTGCAGTTTACAGCACCACGGTTAGTTCTTTTAATACAAGATTTTTTTTAGAGTTTTGGACATATTTAGAATGTTGGGGAAATATGAGTAGTATCAAAAATTAGCCACTGTGGTAAGTGAAGCAATCATAGAAAGAACCTAAAAGGCAAAGGCAAATTCCTAAAGGCAAGGCACAGTTGAGTCCGAGCTTCGGAATAACAAAATCAAACCAGTTTCTTGGGCCAACAGAAAACAAGGAGACACAGAAGCAAAAGGTACCTTATTTAAGATTCCTTAGAACTTAGTGTTGTGTTTTTCCTTTCTTTTCCCCCCTCCCTCACTCAGGATCACCCATAGGATGTTATTTTTTTCACCCCAGACTTGGTCTTCCTTTTACAGCATCATTCTCAAGAACTGCTGTACCCCCACCCATTGCTCTTTCCTAGCAGTAATCCAACTGCTTCCTCCTGCACCAAGCAAAATTACTCATCTTTCCCCTGTTTCCTCTTCTCATATCTTTAGGTCATAAAGCTTCCTCTTCTCATAGCATTAGACTATTCCCAGAAATCCTTTAATATATTCATGTTTCCCCCACTGACTTTCTACATCTGCCGCTCACTCCTAAGGACTAAATATTGGATTGGTTAATTTTATGCTTTTCGTTTTGGGCTTCAACTGTCTAAAGCTGCTTCAAAGCAAAGATGCTGGCCACTGCATGCTTACCCTGACTTCTTTTTTTAGGAATGTCTCTTGATTCCATGAGGCACAGAGAAACTGTACAGAATAAAGACAGCCAGCACTGGAAGACTCAGAAATAGATCTGGTCACACACACTCTTTCCTGCAAAGCTCATGTGCATTTCACAGACACAGAGACAATTCACGGGGGCAGTAATATTTACAGGTATCCTGATACCTGACCATGAACAATAGGAAGAACTGAATTTTGTTATCATTTATATAATTTTATAATTGTTTTTATGGCAGGAGATATTCCTCTTAACATTGTCTTTAGAAAACCTTAGCTTAATCATAACTGATAATGAGAGGACCTCATAATCATATTTTTATAACTTCCACTCACTGCAAGAATGGATAAATGAATGATTTCATTCATTCAAAATATTTATAAGCCCTCTTTAAGATCCTATTCTCAAGATACACAAAAACTTTCTATGACAAATGATAAAGTATTGATCCATCGTCATATGGTCTGTTGCCAGGTGTGGCAAACAAGAACTTCCACATTTTCCATCACGTCTGAACAGCATCCTCTCAGGGAAAGTTTACCATTAGTGAAAAGCTACTAAGAAAAGTACTACTGCAAATGAAATAACTATCTAAAGGAAAGGCTGTGGTACAGATGTAAGCTTTAAAAGCCTTATAGAGGCTAAGAGTAAATCAGGTTGATGGAAATTTAATAACTGTGAGGTCACTAAATGTATTTATTAAGTGATGGAGTTTCTTTGTTTTTAAAAGCACTGGACAGAGAGAAGAGAAATTATCTTTTGAGTGTATCAGTCTAAATGAAGGTAATAGTGAATTAGATGAGCAGTCCCTTTGAAGTAGAACTGAGCCAAGATGGTTTGAGTGAAAGTTTTCTTAAAGATAATTATTCAGACAATAAATGGCTTAGGACAGAGTTAATGTTAACCTTTTCCATTTGGTCCTGGTTTTGTATGTTCCTTCCCATGCACTTCCAATTTGTTCTGTTTGGAGTTGCTCCAAAATATTTTTTTTTCCCATCTGCAGAACAGAATAACTTTTCTAGAAAAAAAAATTCCTTGTGTGTCCCAGTTCACATCGCTTGGGCAGGATTTTTTTAACTGGGGAGGAGCGGTCATAATATAAATTTTATAAAAGCAAGCTGCACTCCAGGCACAAGTTAACCAGATTTTTTTTGCTGACAGTGAGGCAGAAAGAGTCCAGGTTTTCCAAGGAGACCATAATAGCTTAAAGTTGAAAACTAGCTATATAATATAGAAGACGTTCACACATGTTATTCCCTTAGTCTCAGGGAGTGCCTTAAATTCAGAGTGCTCCCAGTCTGTCTGCCTCCAGAAGATGGGAGTCAATCAGCTCTGAATACCTATGGTTGAAAAGCAGCCTCCTTTTCCTCCTCCTCCTCTTCCTCACCATGATGCCTTCTCATGCAGTTGAGCTCTGTGTCTTTGTTCTCTGACCTTCCATATGAAGGAAATTCCAACCTACCAGATAGGAAGGCTAGGTCTGAATCTCTAAGCATGGAATCAGGAACAGTGGGACATAATCCTGGTTCACCACTGGTTCTTAAATGGCTCTTCCTCATGGAAAGATGAATCACAGGAACACCATGTTCTCTGACATGCCATCTGCATATTGTGACTTCTTTGGAAAAGAACTATTCTCAACCCAACATTTCTTGATTTGTAGAAAGTTGGGGAAGTAATGCCATGTTGGGTGTAAGGGTTTGTTTAAATTTCAAGAATTATTTTGATTGATACAAACCAGAAAACTCTGACTTTTCTGACATGCAATAATGGTAGAAAATGTAACTTTCAACAATGACAAAAATAGAATTTCTGAAACAGTCAGGGGAAAATGACAAAGGAGTGTTTTTCAACATTTTTGGCCTTTTAGATTTTCTTCTGTTCCAATCAGAATTTGGAATTAGACCCATTTTTTGTGAATCCTGTCAACATGGATTTCCTTCTCTTAGAAAATCAATTAAAATCTTTTTGCTTTTAAAACAGTAGTTAGCCACTATCGTTTTGTTTAAAGTAATAGCTGCAGTAGTATCATGAACTATTTTAAAATGTATGCTTAAAAATATTTTTTAACTTACACATCAGCTAAATTTACATGAAACCCACCACTTGCTTTAGCAGGGCACACTGAAAGGGCCATATTTGTGTCAGTAGGAGAAAAAGCCGAAATAAACGATGCTGAATTGGGTTGTGCACTTTAGAAACATTAAATCACTTTTGAGAAACTTAAGAATCTGGCAAAACTATTATAGTTATAAAAGACCCTGTGTGCTAGTTGACATGACTCAGCAGGAAGCATGGTAACAAATCAAAAAGGTTTTCTTCGGAGAGAATAAATCTATATATTGAATTTATAATATTCAGTAAAACCAAAATGAGCTGTATGAAATATTCTCTCTTATTTTCTTATGCATAGTGCCTTTTGCTTGTTTTTGAACATTTTAAGTATTTATTTTCTCTTGTGCTAATTTAGGATAGGAACACTTTGAATTTAGCCATTTGATGCAATGTATTTCCAGCTTACCATTCCTGTTCCTCTTCAGCGTAACAGGGCAATAAAGTCAGGAAAACTAAGAAGTGTGTTTAACATTTGAAAATGTGCTATTTCTAATTAAAGTAGCAAAAACTAAAAATCTGGATAAATGTAGCTCTAAGACCAAAATACGAATAATCAAACTGTATTTCCCTCTCTACGATTTCTGACAGCAATTGTTTAAAAGGAGTAATTATCTTGCTTATTTACTTTCATATTTTTCACTTCTCATTTTAGCTCAGGTACAGAGAAAATGAGAAATGCCCACTACAGTCTCACCCTGACTTCTGTATAATGAAAGGAAGAAAAATCCTATGGATAGAGAGGAGGCTGGACATGTGTCCTTATCCTGATTCTTCTCCCCCTGCAACCTTAACATATTGATGGGGGATGTCAAACATATGTGATGATAAGTTTTGCTAGTGATATAGTTCTCTACTTAGAACCGTTAGTTTAGTGATCATTCAAAGTTATAATGACACTGAAAAAAGTTTTTTATCCACCTATCAAGTCCTTGCCAAGGACTTGGGGTAGGTAGATGCAATGGTGGGATTCAGCCAGTTCGCATCACTTTGGGAGAACCGGTGGTTAAGTTTATGAACAGCCTGGTGAACTGATTGTTGGAAGAAATCATTAAAGCAGAGAACCAGTTGTTAAATTCTTTGAGTCCCACCACTGGACAGATGCTTTTATTTGATGCTACATCACAGGGTATCTAGTCTTCCAAAGTTGTCTCTTGCAATTGACTGGTGGTAATTTTGTCGATGCCAATGATTGCACCCAAGAAGCCTACAGTTGCAAGAAAAAGTATGTGAACCCCTTGGGATTACGTGGAGTTTTGCATGAATTGGTCATAAAATGTGCTCTGAAAATTCAGCTAAGTCACAACAATAGAAAAACGCAGTCTGCTGAAAATAATACTACACAAAAATTAGATGTTGCCATGGTTTAATGTCACATAACATGTAAACATTCACAGTGCAGGGAGGAAAAAGTATGTGAGCCCCTAGCCTAATGACGTCTCCAAGAGCTAATTGGAGCCAGGAGTGAGCCAACCGTGACTCCAATCAGTGTGATGATATTGGATGTGTTGCTGACGGCTGTTCTGCCCTTTAAAAACACACACCTGTTTTGGGTTTACTGGATTCAAGAAGCACTGTCTGATGTGAACCATGCCTCGCAGAAAAGAGCTCTCAGAAGACCTACGATCAAGAATTGTTAACTTGCATGAAGCTGGAAAGGGTTACAAAAGTATCTCCAAAAGCCTTGATGTTCATGTGTCCATGGTAAGACAGACTATCTACAAATGGAGAAAGTTTATCACTGTTGCTACTCTTCCTAGGTATGGTCGTCCTGTAAAAATGACTGCAAAAGCACAGCGCAGAATGCTTCATGAGGTAAAGAAGAATCCTAGAGTGTCAGCTAAAGACCTACAGAAATCTCTGGCACATGCTAACATTTTTGTTGACACATCTACAATAAGGAAAACATTAAACAAGAATGGAGTACATGGGAGGACACCACGGAGGAAGCCATTGCTGTCCCAAAAAAATATTGCAGCACATTTGAAGTTTGCAAAAGAGCACCTGGATGTTCCACAGCACTACTGGCAAAATTTACTGTGGACAGATGAAACCAAAATTTCAAAACACACAACACTATGTGTGGAGAAAAAAAGGCACAGCACACCAACATCAAAACTTCATCCCCACTGTAAAACATGACAGAGGGAACATCATGGTTTGGGGCTGCTTTGCTGCCTCAGGGCCTGGATGGATTGTTGTCATTGATGGGAAAATGAATTCCAGAGTTTATCAAGACATTTTGCAGGAAAACGTACGACCATCTGTCCGCCAACTGAAGCTCCCCAGAGGATGGGTGATGCAACAAGACAATGACCCAAAGCATACAAGTAAGTCAACACAACAATGGCTTCAACAGCACAGAATACGCCCTCTGGAGTGGCCCAGTCAGAGTCCTGACCTCAACCTGATTGAAATGCTATGGCATGACCTTAAGAGAGAGATTCACACCAGACATCCCAAGAATATTGCTACACTGAAACAGTTTTGTGAAGAGGAGTGGTCCAAAATTACTCCAGATCATTGTGCAGGTCTGATCTGCAACTACAGGAAATGTTTGGTTGAGGTTATTGCTGCCAAAGGAGGGTGTTATTAAGTTATTAAGTCCAACGGTTCACATACTTTTTCCTCCCTGCACTGTGAATGTTTACATGTTATGTACAATTAAACCATGGCAACATCTAATGTAGTATTATTTTCAGCAGGCTGTGTTTTTCTATTGTTGTGACTTAGATGAAGCTCAGAGCACATTTTATGACCAATTCATGCAAAACTCCACGTAATCCCAAGGGGTTCACATAATTTTTCTTGCAACTGTATTATAATTGGTAGTATCTTTTTTTATTTTGTCATAGTTATTTTATTTCTATTTGTGGATCTTTATATTTTGTGGTTTTTCTCTGGTTCTTTCTCTTCTCTTCTGCTGTCTCCAGGCACTGACATATCTACTATGCAGACTTTTTTTTTTTGGTTCTCACGAATTGTTAAATGTGGAGTGTTGTACGGCAGGTGATTGTCTGTTTGAATTGTAGAATCCAAGAGCAGTTTAGCTTCTTCACTTTCTATGAGTTTCTCTATTCTGTGATCTCACCAATTGTTGCTTGAAGGCAAATGTTATTTGTTGCAGATATTTCAATGCACCCTTGTTGCAATTTTGATATGCTATTGTTTGTAGTCCATCTGTGCAATCTTCTGGCAAGCCACTAACTAGGTGGTCCACTATTTCTTCAGCTTCTTTGCAGAGTGGAATTTGGTATTTGTTGCTGTCTACCCGATTCTGACTTTGTAAGCCTTTGTTCTTCTTCTTATTATTATTCCAGCCATCTGAAGAGAATTGTAGTGCCTCTTTCCTCCTCCATAAGAAGCAGACCATGCGTCCAGAAACAGAGCTGATTTGGTATTTGATTGTCCCATCTCTGCTTTCTCTTTAATGGGAAAGAACAAACTATTGTTCAATCTATTTCAATAAAACTGCCTGAGTGACAGGTTCACAGAAGCCTTTTCTAGGTACAAGGAGTTACCAGAAAAATCTGGCTGTGTTCCTGATTATGTAGACTATTTGTTTCCTCCTAGTTCCTTTTCCTGTACAAGAGTTAGGCAGTGTAGAGGAATAGTCGGGCATCAGCTGAGGGATTGGATAGGCACGCTGGCTTGATGCCATTTACTGTCATAATCAGCATCCATTCCCAGAAGTCAGGAAGAAATGAATGGGAAGTAAGGAATCCATAGTTAATAAGGGCTTGCAAGTCTAAACATTCTAGCACAAACACATGTTCTAGAGAAATCCTTTTTATGGAAAAGAAAAGCCAGCTAGTTTTAAGAGTAGCGTTCACTTATAGGTAAATATTTGAAAAACTGTGAAACATAAAGTATTTGCAGAAAATTTTAGAAAAATCTTTGCACTGCTTAAACATACAGTATCATAAAATTGCAGTCTCTGAGCATGGATATTGTAATTATTGTGTGACTGGGCTTTTGCCTCCACATGAGTGTAACTACTTTCTGCTGCTCTTCAAAATTGCTTAAATTTGGTCATTAGCACTTTCAAAGGTCATTCTGATTTTTAAATCAGTACCACCCTTTTTCTCAAGAAGATTTTTAAAAAGCAGCTATTGTCTTAATAAAATATCAGAAATATCAGAAAAAGTATTATCCTTATGCAATATCCAGGGCACTTTTTCTGAATAATTTTCAAAATGCTCATGACCAAATTATTAGTGCTGGAAGAATAATTCATTGCAGGTTTAGACTTCATTTTTTTTGTAGGGAAGGCTTATAGAAGTCTATGTGAATTGCAGGTAATTTAAAACAAAAATTAGTTACATTTTAAGAATAAAAGTGAGGGCTATTGTTAGGATTCAGAGAGAGATATCAATTATTCTTTTCTACCCTTTTTCACTTTATATTAAAGAGGCATGGAAAACTCAGTTGAGGAATGTGTGCGAAGTTATAACATGGACTTAGCAAATAAATATTAACAGATTTATGAAGTGAGAGATGATAGATAGATAGATGATAGATAGATAGATAGATAGATAGATAGATAGATAGATAGATAGATAGATAGATAGATTTTTAACCCCAACTTTATTATTTTTACAAATATCTCAAGAGGGCCAACATATTTAATACTCTTTCCTCCTCCATTTTTCCCACAACAACAACCCTATGGGATAAATTGGGGTATGGAAGTGTGAGTGGCCCAAGGTTACTTAGCTTTGATGCTTAAGACAGGACTGGAATTCATAGATTCCTGGTTTGTATGAATGGCATTTTATTTACAGTATCATCTACTTGCTGTTGTTGTTTGTGCCTTATTAAGTTGCCTGGGACCTTTAGTTAAAGAATAATACATTCAGTTTATTTCCAACAGCTGACTTATATAAACTGCTTACAGTTCTTAGACTACTTCTTCCAGTAGAAAGCATCCTGTCCAGTTCACTGCTGTTTTTCTTGCTCATTTCTCTATTTCTCCAAGTAGGATTAATTTCACTGCAATTATTTCCACTGGGAATTTCCTCCTAGGTTCAATTTCTAGCACTTTCCAGGGCAATGGGCAAGGTGGATAATGGCTTCTGCTTCTTTGCATTATTCCTTTTGCCTTCATGGCTAGCATGGTTATGAGAACAGGTAGCAAAAGAGAAGGGGACAAAGAGGATGGTAACTTTAGGGAACTCTGGGTAGGCAACATCTTTTAATGCCAGCCACTGTTGATTGCATATTTAAACAAATGACTAGACATTCTGTTTTGTAAAACCAAACTCGTACGTGTTTGTTCTAAAAATAAAACTCCAAATGACTGTAGCACTGTGCATTCTTTCCTTGGCCCCATTTTTTGTTGTATTCTTTTATCTTGATAGTTACTCTTTTATTTCACTTTACAGCAGTTTTTTTTTTAAAGTCCCAATCTCACAAATTTTGGATTAGGTACAAGAACATTTTTTTAAAAAAACAAAAGAACTGTTAAAATAATAAAATATTTGATGCATTTTACTATATAATAACAAATAGATACAGGCAATCATTCTAAGATCCAAACAGCAGTTTAAAGACGTAGTTTTAAAAGTCTTCCTGACTGAGAAGAAGTGTGAATTAATTGTATTTCAATAATGTTAGATTATAATGTAGAAGGCCTGTTTCCTAGTCAAGTTCCCCTCGACTTCACATTAATAGATTACAGAGCTTAAAAAACAATAACACTGTTGTTTTTACAGACATTAAACTGGCATGTTTACATCTGCTCATCCGTACATTTATCTCTTATTTGTCTTGGATCAAAACATTTCCTCAAAGCTAGATCTAACTTGAATATGCATTTCAATTAACTTAGATACAACACAAGTTAAAACACAGGCATTGTACCACCAGGTGTCTTACACATGTGAATTTTTCTTCAAACAGATCCTCTTTGCTGATTCTTTATTCCCCAATTTACATGCTCTGTTACTATTAAATATATATTGTTTGCAGTTGGTGGACCACCTAATGGGTCTCCATTTACTGAAAGTGGCAGTTTATTATGGACAAGGGCAACTTATCATGATTTCTTCTTTTGTTTAGGATAACGGACCTGTTCCAAACAGGAGACCCATGGCCTTTTCACCTGGAGGAAGTCCAACAGACAGCAAGCAGACCTTAAATTTGCAGTACAATCATCCTTCACGTCTGTATGCAAATAGCAGTCCAGATTCTAGTTTACCCTCACAGATGAGCAGTCTCAATATCACACCTCCCCAAAGGTATGGAGTAAAAAGTGCATATCAATTGAATTTCTTTTAGAAATGCCTGAATTGAATTAATGAAATAGGGCTACTGCATCCGTGCTGCAAAAATGCAGGCAATTGCTAGAGGGCAGTAGAGAGAAACAGAAAGCTCTCAATTTTCACATCCATTTAATGGTCATTTAATGGATATTTTAGTCCAGGCATGGTTACACCCAGCATGAAAAGGTCAGCGTGTGTGGGGATGTGTGTGCACCATTTTTTCCAAAAGATTCATTCTTTCACACACACTAAAATGACTATATGCTTCTGTTCAAAGAGCATCCCCCACTCCACCTAAAATGGATTTAAACACTTGAGAAAAATCATTTTAGCACTATTTTCCCACCATTTTATGAATCAGCCGATTCTTCAATTATTTACTAAAAGTCAAACTACACTACCTGGGCACCAGAAATCCCCCCCTTCTGTTCAATTGTGCCAATTCTCACAAACTACCTGGACAAGCCTCTGCAGTTTGCTTGGGAAGTTTTTTTTTTTCAGAAGTGGTATGCCATTACCTTCCTTCTAGGGCTAAGAAAAAATGGCTGGCTCAAGATCACTCAGCTAGCTTTGTGCTTAAGAAGTCAGTCTCTAGGGTTCTAGCCTGGTGCCTTAACTACCACACCACACTATCTCTTTAAATTATATGTGCAGTGCTACAAATAATAGTTTTAAATAGGCACAAGGAAATTGTTAAAAATAGGCTGATAATACATTTTTGTAATACATGAATATTTAGGCCTGAGATTTAAACTGGTCTGGGCTACTAGGTTAAATTCAGAAAAACTGGGTTTATACTGCAGTAGCATCCTTGGGCCATTAGCCAGAATTAACCACACAACACATCAAATGACCTGTGTGGTATATTGTATGTCTAAGAAAAATGCAAAAGAATAGAAGTTGGCCATATATTAAGTTAAGATGCTGCATTTTCCAAGTACAAACATACTTTGGTGTTAAATATACATTCTTCTGAAAGCATAATTTCTATCATCTGAAGACATTACTGTGGACTGCATTTAAATAATGCCTTAGTGGATTTTATAAACACGGATCATTTGAAAAATAACAAATCACGGCTGCATCCTTTATTATCATGACTAGAATAATACTAAAATGGAAGGCAGTTTGTTTAAAGAAATATTTTAGATGTTTAAAATCTATCAAATTTGAATCCATAATTTCTACTGATTCCAGATGCAAATAAACAAGGAATAGGAAATCCATTTGGGATGATAAAGGTGAAATCAATAGGAAAAACAGATGAAAAAAATTCAGAGGAATTTCAGCCATTTGGGCTAAAATGGTGGCAAAATGATCCAGCAGTTTCAAGAGTAACCAACCTTGCGGGTCATTTCCAAACTCAGTCCACGTTTTTCAGGGACTTTGTGTAGTCCAGCACACTGTTGCATCTCTCCAGGGGTTGTGATAACATGTAAGGTGTCAGAATGCAGCATTTAAATAAGGTTGAACAGAAATGAGCTTTTTCTATTTCATCCCCCCCCTCTTCCAAAATTTATGCGTGGCAAAATAGATCTCCCTAAGGAACTCAGTGTGATGGTATGAGTGACGATTAATTTTGACTTCTTAGCCATATATGTTTTCCATTTACATCAAACATTTTTTTCAAACGTATTATAGATGAAATGCAACCCAATTCACAAGGAATAAAATTTATAAAAGGTGACATTTCTTTTCTTTAAGTAGTATCTCCAAGACAACATTTGGCAATAACAAAAAAACAAGCAACCTCCAGTGCGAAATATTATTCAGTGGTGGGAGGACTTCCAATTCCTTCAGTAATTTAATTTAATTTAATTTAATGCATTTTTTTAAAAAATATGATCCATGTGTAACACAGTAATTCAATGAATTGCAGCAGCTGTCTTGCACTTTACTGGTTAGTCTTAAATATATGGTTCAGTAGCCAGTAGAATGAACCCAAGGGCTCCTTCATTGGCAATTCTTTGCATATAATAAATTGCACATGTACATGACCAACCATCACTCCAGAAACAAGAAAGCAGAAACAAATGGTTGAATCCTCATTAGTAAACATGGGATTTGTTTGCCAAAAGTTTCACTTATTAAGCTCATGAGTTGATGAAACAGATCTAGAAAACATTGTGAAACTCCTTATAAAAGACTCCTTTTCTTTAATGGACTTTAGGTTGGTACCCCTTCAGTTGGCATCAATTGGTTGACCTTCATTTTCTATTCAAATAGTGCTGATCCTCTAAGGTCTCTCGCAAGGAACAAAAATGGAATCGACACAGATTCGGATGTGTACAAAATGCTACAAGATCATGAAAGGCCCGTTTCAGAACCTAAGCAGTCAGGATCTTTCCGGTATCTGCAAGGCATGTTGGAAGCTGGAGAGAATGGTAAGGAGCACAAACGTTCCTTTTTTAATGCATACTTTAAAGTACATTCCGGTCTTAGAAACCATAGGCGCAATAATTCTTGATCATGATGGTTGGTCACACAGTCAGCCAGATTTTTGGGCTGGATTTAGCATTTTCAATCCACCTATTGAGTCCTTCCCAAGAACATGGAATAGACAGATGTTTGATGGTGCTAAAGGTATCATCGCAGGATATTTTATCTATTTATTTGTATTTTGCCTTTATTATTCTTACAAAGAACTCCAGATGGCAAACATATATCCAATATACCTACCTCCTCTTAATAATATAATCAATCCAAGTTTATTAATATAAGCTGTTCCAAGTTAAGCTGCCTTTTGCAATTGACTGACTGTGATTTTTATCAATGCCAACAGTTCTGGTGCTCCAGTAGTTTTTGGATTGTGTCCCAAGGTGCATATTATGATTGGTATTAGCTTTGCTTTCTTTTGCCACAGTTGTTCCACTTCTAATTGCAGATATTGTATTTTAGTATTGATGTGAGTGGAGAAGAAAAAGAAAAAAAATCAGGAAACACTCCCCTCCCACAAGTATGCGATTAAAAAGAATAGGGAACACTGACATAAGTGTTAGCAAGTGAAGTCTCAAAGCATACATAGGAGCAGTCAGAATGTGGACATTGGTATCTGCATATCTGTATATTCAAAAGCATTACATGTATATAATCTTTCATATAAAGATTTCTCGGAACGCGGTGGCTCAGTCGCTAAGACACTGAGCTTGTCGATCAGAAAGGTCGGCAGTTCGATGGTTCAAATCCCTAGCACCGCATAATGGAGTGAGCTCCCGTTACTTGTCCCAGTTTCTGCCAACCTAGCAGTTCGATAGCACATTAAAAATGCAAGTAGAAAAATAGGGACCACCATTGGTGGGAAGGTAACAGTGTTCCATGCACCTTCGGCGTTTAGTCATGCCGGCCACATGACCATGGAGATGTCTTTGGACAGTGCTAGCTCTTCAGCTTAGAAACAGAGATGAGCACTGCCCCCTAAAGTCAGGAATGACTAGCACATATGTGCGAGGGGAATCTTTATATAAAGATTTCTTGAGTTCGCTCTTTTTCTGGTTAGTTCAAACTACATAGGTTTTTTTCATAATATAACCCTTAAAAAGAGCCAGTTTCTAACATGCTATCTTGCTTTTATTATAAGCTTTTAAAGGTCTCTCTGAGTCCTGACATACAGTAAAATAAATAAATCTGGCATGCTATAAAAGTGCACTTTAGCAGTGCTATTGCCTTGTGTGATTTCCTTTACATATCACGAGATCACATTCCCCCCCCCTCCAAATCCATAAAGTCAAAACATTTTCTAAATTAGGCAACATCATCTGTCTTCTGTGTTTCCTCTATACAGCTTTTTTGTACCAGCTTTCCTTTGTTACTTTTTAAATATCTCTCACACCATTTCCCCCATTTTTTTTAATGTTTGGTTTTTATCTAGCAAAACAGAACTTCAGTATGCGATTCCCATGTTATCTTGCTTTCTTATTCTTATAGTCATGCTACCATTTTTAAATAAATACCTTAAGGTTAATGCTTGTTCCCTGTTCCATAATCTTTACATCATCTGACATATAGCCCCATATTAGGTCAGGGGGAAAAAACATCCCATTGATTTCTAAAGGATGTTCTGCTGTCCGTGAATGCAGCCTTAGGATGTTCCTATCATTCTGGTGATAAAGAAAGGAATGTTGTGTATTTTAAAACCACCCCCTTATTTTTGAATTCAGGAAGAAATTATAGGTAGTCCTTGAGTTACGACCACAACTGAACCCAAAATTTAACAAAAACATTTTTGAAGGGAGTTTGCCCCATTTTACGACTTTTCTTGCCACAGCTGTTAAATGAATCATTGCATTTGTTAAGTTAGTAATGGTTGTTAAGTGAATGTGTATTCCCCATTGACTTTGCTTGTCAGAAGGTCGGAAAAGATGATCATATGACCCCAGGACACTGCGACCATCATAAATATGAACCAGATGCTAAGCAGCTGAATTTTGATCATGTGACTAAGGGGATGCTGCAGCAGTCGTGTGAAAAATAGTCATGTCACTTTTTTCAGTTCCATTGTAACTTTGAATGGTCACTAAGGGAGCTGTTGAAACTCGAGGACTTACCTGTATTTAAACAAAGACATTTGCGTATCTGGGACATTCCACATGCCTTAAATCAATAATACTGAAATTTTATCTTACCTTGTTGACAGGTGAAAAGTACGACAAAGTGACCAGTCCGAGACACATTAAATCTCCAGTCCCCAAATTGGGTGGAGCCATGTCTGGCTTGCAGGTGCTCCCTGAGTGTACCAGATGTGGTAATGGCATTGTGTAAGTACACTAATCTCCCCAGGAGCCTTAATAGTTTATATCCTGTTTGGGAAAGCTAGCAAATAAAAGTGCCATCTGTTTCATTTTAAACTCTCGTTGTAATGTATGGGCCATAAAACCACGTTATGGTTGGGATTATAAGAGCAGGATGGCATCTGGACTTCTTCTTTCACAGGAAGGTTAATTAAATATGTATTACAGCTTTAACATTGACGGATGCTGGTCTCTTGATCCAAAGTACCCGGGTTGTTCCAAAATTTGTATGGAACTCCACGCAAAAAAGGATTCCCTGATTTCATTGGAATCCGATCGGCTCAGAAATATGGAATTAAGGAGCAGCTGCACATCCTCAGCTTTTGCAAACGGTGGAAGCAAAGCTCTTAGTCTTTGCGGGATCCAGTCTGGGCTGGTCACCGGTACCAGAGGTTTTGTCTTCCAAGCTTTTGAACTTGTGCTGGAGCCCATCCTCAGAGAACGTCTCTGTGCTTTGGTCTGTTCTGTGTGTGATATTTATATGGTGCCTGTTGTGTGTAGTTTTTTAGATGTAGATTGGGATGTCGGTGGCTGGCTATTACGTCTTCTTAACTGTTAGACTTTGTCTTGTGGAGACAGAGATGTGCTTAGGTAAAATAGAACTGTTTAGGCTTGTCCCAAGGATGCTTTTTCAGGAGGTTTTCTTGTTATTTCTTCTGAAGATGTTTTGCTTCTCATCCAAGAAGCTTCTTCAGCCCTGGCAGGATAGTGAGGAATGGAAGGATTTATATTCCTTGCAGACAGATGGTAATTTGCATTCTTTTAGAGCAGGGGTGTCAAACTTAAGTTGTCACGACTGTGTCATGTGACATAATGGGACTTTCTCCCCCTTCACTAAACTTGGCATGGGCATAGCCAGCATCCGGCCTGCGGGCCACAAGTTTGACACCCCTGTTTTAGAGGGTTGTTGAAGCACTCGGAGATTTATCTGTGTCCTCAGGGTCACCTGAGTAGTGCAAATGGTTCCTATAGTCTGCAATCCCCCCCCCCTCTGGAAATCCATTCCTATTCTCTCACCATTCAAAGGGTGTTCATCCCAAATTGTATAGCTAAAAGTCTGTAGATATTCTCAGTCATCCCGGTCATGGTTGTCCCAAAGGTGCTTTTTCAGGAGGCAATGGACTCTCTTGTTTTTTTTTTTCTTTTGAAGATGTTCTCTTTTGAAGATCAGAAGCAAAAGAAAAAACAAGAAAAGTCCAGCTGCCTCCTGAAAAAGCACCTTTGGGACAACCATGACTTGGATGGTTGAGAATCTCCACAGATATTTAGACTTATGTAATAACTCATTTGACCTGCAAGAAACAGAAATGGTTTTAAGTATGTAACTTTCTTACCTTCTCTTCTCTCTTTCACTCTAACAGTGGCACCATAGTGAAAGCCCGTGACAAGCTCTACCATCCAGAATGTTTCATGTGTGACGACTGTGGCCTCAATCTGAAACAAAGGGGCTATTTCTTTATTGAGGAACAACTATACTGTGAGACGCATGCCAAGGAAAGAGTTAAACCACCAGAAGGATACGACGTGGTTGCTGTTTATCCCAATGCCAAAGTTGAACTTGTCTAATTAGATACTGCTATTTCCCAGCCAGGTTGAAAGAGCTAGAAGAGAGTCAAAAGGGTTTATTCTCAGTAAAATATCTTTCAGAGATTAAATGAATTACCCTTGGGACCTTAGGTGGCACAGTATTGGTTGCAGAAAACCTTTGGAAAAAAATTGCTTTCTCCCATTTCTTATAAAACTTCGCTTTTTGGTTGCTGTGCTGGATTTTTTTTTTTTTTTAAAAAAAACCCTGCTATAATAGTTGCTGTAGACCATCCAAAATCTATGTAAAAATAGATGCTTTTTAAAAAGAACTTTTCCACATACAACCAGTATTTTTTTGTCCCATTTAAAAATAAGGCACTTTAAGAACTGACAGTTTAAAGCATTGCATTAAATTTTACTTTTTGTCAGTAATATAGATATACGATAAATACAGCTTTGTGGCTTTCAGGGTATAGAACACTGAGACCATGTTTAATTATTATTATTATTAATATAGTTAGAGAGATTCTCTTATAAAACCCTTTTTCAAGTGGTGTTGATATAGTTGCTGCCTATTTGTTATTTTAGTTATGTTCAGTATTTAGGAAACAAATGCCTTTTTTATTTGCAAAAAAAAAAAGAAGCAAAGTCTTTTTTGAGGTGAGCTTTACTCCTAGTGGCTGCATACTTGGGCTACCATATCTAAGCTGCAAAAATGTGGACACCCATTAGAAGGCAGCAGCAACCTAGAGGTGTTCTGTTTTGTTTTGTGCCCTCTTTGGTTGACTGTTTTGCAGCCCATGTGTGGTAGCTGTATTCATGGACATGGACACCTAATTTTCTTGGTAATAATGCCAAAGCCATTTCACACTTTTCCTGGAACAATCAAAGTGATAAAGAGCCCCATTTGTCATCCTTGTGACAGATGGCAGCATTAGCAGCTGGAACATTCTGCTTGCCTAATCCTGCCCTTTTAATTCTCCTAAAGAAACATTATTGGAAACCCATAATTGATCCTCTGTTGGTTAAGAGCAGTGAGCAGGTTAAAGATGATATGCGTGTTCTCAGACCTTTTAGATCAGGTGTCAAACTCAAGGTCTGGGGACAGGATCCGGCCCATAGGTTGTTAGATCTGACCCACATGGCCACCCTGGAAACAGGCCATTTTCGCTGGCAGAGCTCTCGGGCCACCACAGGCACCTGATATGAGTGATGTATAGCTGGCCACCCCCACCCTGTCTCCCGAGTTCAAACACAACGCTGATGCGGCCCTCAATGAAATCAAGTTTGACACCCCTGCTCTCGATCCTCTGATACTGTCTGTTGTAAAGATGAAGAACTCTCAAATGTAAAATTCTCTGTAAACAAAAATGTATGGAATGCATGTACAGCAAAGAATCAGATATAACAGAATCTTTACATATGATACCAATGTTCTTTCTTTTCTGTGAGATACCATAATTGCTCTTGCTGTTATTCCTTTGTATCAAATCACATGGACAACTATGGACCTTTGTGTTTAAACAATAATATTTTATATTCAAGCCTCAAATATAGAACTGTTCTCAGTTTCAGTTAATTTGAATTTTAGTATTCATCTCTGGGGCAAATATCAATTCAGTCAATATAAAAGAAATCCTGAAAGATCACAAAGATACTTTTGACTTTAAGTTTTCAGAACTGAATATCCCTGGAGGTACTGAAGTCTTTTCGTGTTTGAATGAATTGAATGAAATGCAGAAAAATCCATAAAATTATAAGAAAATTAAGCCTCATTTCAGACAAATAGATATAGAAGATAGTCAGACAGACATTTATTTCTTGATAACGTAGGATGAAACTTGCCCAATGTGAAAACCACTTTATGTTTTAACAAGTAAAATGTAGCAACAAGGATGAAGAAAAGTATGTATTTTTAGTTAAACCATAGTCCTCTATACCATTAACCATTACCATTTAAAAGAGCTGAGGTGGCGCAGTGGTTAAATGCAGCACTGAAGGCTACTTCAGCTGACTGCAGTTCTGCAGTTCGGCTGTTCAAATTTCACCGGCTCAAGGTTGACTCAGCCTTCCATCCTTCCGAGATGGGTAAAATGAGGACCCAGATTGTTGGGAGCAATATGCTGACTCTGTAAACTGCTTAGAGAGGGCTGAAAGCCCTATGAAGCGGTATATAAGTCTAACTGCTATTGCTTATTGCTATTAACATTTTGCCTGCATCATTAGGGTTCTCATTTAAAGAAGCTTGATTGACTGAGTTTATCTTTTTTTCTACCTGCAGTTGTTATAAATGTATATATTAATAATCGTTTAGCCAGCAATCAGTCAGACCCTGTCAGCCATATAAGCTATTAATAGAAGACACAAAAGCTTTTCCTCCATCTTTATTTTTCTTTCTTCGCCTGCATACTTTTGTTGTGAAAAATTAGTGAACTTCTCCTGCATGGAAAACTGCTGATCCTCTTCCCTTGAAGTGCCTACAAAATTCCATCTAGTAGCTTTCTGCCTGCCACTGCTTGCAAGGAAAATACTGATGATGTCCTTTCAGAAGGACCACTTCTGCTACATCCTATTTTTAGCCATCAGTAATAGGGAAGGTATCTCAGCATTGCATTGCTGTTTTGGTTTTTTTGTGTGTGTGTTTGTAGTTTTTTTTTTTTTTTTTTGCTGACCAATTAAACAGGAATATTTTTTTGGGTGTATAAATATGAAATTAGTTAAATAGTTATTAAAGCATTGCAACACTATTATTTTCACATTAGGTCTATTATGCAAAGCTTCCTGTGAGGTGGGAAAACAGCCCTATTTGAACTCTTCAGTAGCTTCCAACTCTAAATGAAGGGCTGTAATTTTATTACCATTTATCACTAGTTTTAATGGTTTTTTGACCTAATACTTGTGTTTTTCTCTTCATGGAATCATTTGAGTATATCAGGGAACTCTTATGTATTATTATAGTTATCAATCAAGCAATATTGTTGTTGTTTCATTTCTTGGTTGCAAGAGATAACTATTTATTTTGCAACAGTTGTGTACATTTGTTCCAATTTGACTTATTTGTGTTAATCCTTAGGGCCTCTAGGTATGATTATATTGTTTTGTGGGTTATACGTGCTCTGTGGAGATATGATTATACTGTTTCGTGGGTTTGAAGTGCTCTGTGGAACACATATACTGTGAGACTACAATTTTACAAACTGCTGGGTGCCTTTAAATTCAAAATTGGTACCTAATTTCTGATTCTTGAAATCCAGTTGATAATTCACAACATCTGGTTTATTGAAGGGTCTCCCCAGTTTATCTCACATCTCTTTTGTCCTTTCATTATCAAGTGAGTTTGATAAACAAGCAATCTTTCTTGACTTGTAATTAGGATTTTGCCTGTAGGGTACATTCTAATGAAGTGGCAGACTGCCTGTCCATGGTCCTTTGCACAAGTGCCTTGAAACACCCCCCCCCCGCCCCCCCCCATGATTTCCATACTAGAAATAAAGGTGTTTTTACAAGCACTTTTGGGTGAATAATTTACCTTAATGCCTTGCAACTCTTTCTTGAGATTAAATTCAGCCATTATTTTTAATCAGATACAAGATTTGATTAAATGTAGGTTTGTTTTTCATTAAAACTTTCTACTTGGAAAAATTACTTCATGAATTCACAATATGGATACTTTAATACAATTTGAGGTACAAGTACTGTATATGTTTCATTATAATAGCTTAGAATATTCAGGCCTTGATTCTAGTTTTCTTAAAACATTTATCAGTTTAAAAACTGCTGAAGTCAATCATACCTATCACTTTTCTTATGCTTATTTTTTTCATTTTGCTAATCATTGCTGTAATAAAGCTGAAATCTAACAGATGGATATATCTATATATAAACATGCTATAATAATCATATAGTTGCTTGACAATAAAGAGAATACCTCATAGGAAAGAAACTAACCTGCAAATAAATGAGGCCAGATATTTCTAGATTGAAAAGTGCATCATAAGCCTAAGGTGGCGCAGTGGTTAAATGCAGCACTGCAGGCTACTGCTAGATCAGCAGTTCAGCGGTTCAAATCTCACCGGCTCAGGGTTGACTCAGCCTTCCATCCTTCCGAGGTGGGTAAAATGAGGACCCAGATTGTTGGGGGCAATATGCTGACTCTCTGTAAACCGCTTAGAGAGGGCTGAAAGCCCTATGAAGCGGTATATAAGTCTACTGCTATTGCTATTGCTATTGATATAATCAACTTTTTCTCTTATGCAGTGAAACACAGGTTTCTGAATATGTTAGGCTATAGATCAGTTTGCATTGCTCTTTATTCTCTCTTCAATTCATTTCAAAGGCTGTTTTTCACCCTGCAGGAGTTGCTGTCTACTTCAGATCTGTTATAATATTAAAACATGTGCCACATGTTAGAAATTTATTAGTCTTGAACTGTGAGCTTTATAAATTGCATGAAACTAATTGCACATAATTACTTAATTCAATGATCTATTTCAGGCTTTGTTGTATGCAAATAACTTTACTAGCCAAGGAATGAAACTTTTCTTGCCTTTTATCTGCATGGATATGCAGGAAATTTTTCCTCTTGCTAGTTTTTTTTATAAATTGATCATTCATACGGTATCCAAATTGGAGCCATCTAGTTAAAAATTCATTTCCTTCTAGCTATGCTTCTTATCCTATGGTAAAAAAATTGTAGCATATTATTAAAACTGGAATGTGGTTTGTTGCCAGTTCAATCAAGGGGATAAGATATTTTTTATTGTCTGGATTAACTATTCAATAATACAGAAAAACATTTTAGGAAAACATTGTGTATGGAGTTTAAATATATTATGAGTACACCTCATTATCAAATGAATTATGATTTAACTGTTTTATCACCACTACTATAGCTTTAAGAATTTTTTATTATTTCATAACCTGTCACACTCAGAAACAATGTGGTTGGTAATGTTTCTCTTACGCTGCCAGCCATCAGGATCTTGTGACAACTATTTATAAGGTTTTCATACTCCTGATCACATTCATTTCAGCACTGGTATACTTTAACTTAAACAAATGGAAAATCAACAAGATTTTGTCACAATGTCCTTATAGCACCAAAGGCGAAATCTATTGAGGTATTTTGATCATGGATAATCCATTGAGAGCATAGATTGTTACTTCTCTTGTTTTCAGTCTTTCCATTCTCGTCAATTTCTCCTCTGGGGGAATATTCCAACTCTCTCGAGTAGATTTTACGGAGAAGTTGAGAGTAAGGCTATAAAATAAAGGTAAAGAAGAAAAAGCTCTATTACGTGACCCGAAAGCTACTTGGATGACTTTGAATTTCATTCTTAACATATGAGATACCACTCCTAGCAATAGATAAGTTGGGACATTTTCTTTAATAATACTGGATTGGAACATAATCAGAGGTTCTTTGGAGAGATGTCTTTTAAAACACTGAATGAATGTAGTTAAGGTTCCAATGTCTTATGTTACACAAACAGTAGCAACTCTGTAGGGTCCTTGATGATCTCTGAGCTTGGTTGTTTTCTTGCAAATTCTGGCACTGAGGATGTTACCTAGTTTAATAATGAAAAATCTGCAAGAAAACAACCAAGCTTAGAGAGCCCCAAGGACTGCACAGTTCAATCCTGAACTACAAATATTTTCTCCTATTAGTAGTAATTCTTCCATAAGTTTAAAAAGACATAGAAGCAAACCAATGGTGGGTTGCAAATATTTTTACTACCAGTTCGGGCACGCATGTGTGCATGTGCAGAAGTGTCCAGGCGGGTGGACAGGGCCTCCCGCCGCCACTACTGCTGGTTCGGCCAAACCGGGAGTAACCCACCACTGAAACAAACAGCCATAAGGACATAATGTTTTATTTTAATACAGAACAGAACAGACTTTTTCTGAAGCAGAACTGATGACCATGAGAAGATATCTATCCCACTTATTAGAAAGAGATTAAGTCCAAAATATCTGGAAGTCCATAAATCCTGTATTCTTTGAAGGCAAAGCTGAAAACAGAAGAGTGAGGAAAATAAAATCAATTTAAATGAATTAAAAGGTGTGTTCACCATCTATTCAAGGAACCCAGTCACAACCTACTAAATTAAGAGGTTGTTACCAGGCTACGAAACAAATTCTCTCAGGAACTTTGTTTAGTCCTAAACTCTATTTTTAGAAAAGATGTGGAGGCATGTCCTTTTAACTTAGCTTTTTATATCTTGAAGGTCACCATCTTACACACTTTTCTGGAATTGAGCCCTGTGGAACACCAGAAGAGAAGTTTCATAAGTCCAGTACAGGCAAAAAAAATGACCCTTGGTGCTTAGGCTTATTGTTTGTATTGTTCTTTTTCTGTATCATTCAGTAAGCATCCACGACATTCACCTAATCATGATTCACACAATTTGTAATACCCACAGACACACAAATATGAGGAAACTGTAATACTTTCCTAACACCAAACTAATGCTGTTAAGGATGACAGCTGGGAGAATTTTGAATATTGTGAAATATATGAATAATTCATGTTGATTTATTGTACATTAACGTGTGGTCTGGAAAATTTCTTAGACGGGTTGTGGTCTTTCAGAACCAACTCCTGGAAAATGCTCTGCTATTTATGACAAGAGTTCACAACTTAAGACTTCTGGGTGTATAGTTAGAAAGATTGATTGGATAGACTCTTTCATGTATATATTTTCAGGCTGTGCCTTATCCACTACGGATGCACTGCTCACAAATATATTCGCTAGTGTATGAGTGTATTCACGGTAGATATGAATAGCAATAGCCCAGTATAAGTGATTGCAGAGTTATATATCCCTCCAAGTAGATGGCTTCTCCTTATCTAAAGCAATTTCTCCTAGGATATGAAACATGTTCAAACATAAACTAGGCAGGGCTAATTAAACCTGGCCTGCTTTGGGTTCCTTTTGCAGAAACATTCGCATTACAAATCTTGATCTTAGACAAATCTGAATGTATTAGATTCAAACGATACTTCAATCACCAAAATAATTGCAGGGTTCACACAGCCCTGCAGTCAAAATCATTGTGGTTGTCAATATTTCAGATGCCAATGATGGCATGCCATGCATAGTGCCTGAACCTTATAGAATCCTATGTTTAAAACTACAGAACATTTAAGTCGAAACCTACAGAGACTGGATGTAATGAAGATGGAAATGTACAGGAGTTATTTCGTGCTGCTTCAGTTGGTACGCTGAACAAGTCTGGTGCCTATTAGCTCAGCCTTGGCCATGGTTCCACATATGTTCATTACTCATCAACTGAATTACAGAAAACCACTTGCTGATGTGATTACTGTAGCGCGAAACGAATCTGCTAGACTTTTGACTAGAAAAAAAAATACTGGGATTGTGCAAAAGTTTTATTTCATTAGCTAGAATACATTGACTACCAGTGCATTTCCATATACAGTTCAAGGTGCTTGTAGGAGCTAAGTGGCTTGTGACTTGATTCCTGGGAGCCTATCTCCCATCCTCCCCCCTTTGATCTTACCTCTCTTTGACAATTGCTCAGTGTACTTAAATTGTATATGCCTTTACCTTTAATGACAGAGTTAGCAATGGCCATATCTACAAGGTGAAAATTCCTATCCTTAGAAACAAGGCGCAAAAAGCAATTCTTTTCTCCCACCAGGACAATTATTTTTAAATCATCATTTCATGCGGCTGTTGTATAATCTTACTTGTCAATGCCTAGTCTGTGTATGCCTCCTTTTGCTGCCACCTGTGAATTGTTCCTGTGTAGAGTTTCTGTGCTTCTGAAAATAAAATAATGTTCTTTGAATGGTATACTTAGCACATTATGTTTGATCTAGACTGGATGCATCAGGTTGGCTGCTGCTTAACACGGAATGCTGATTTATTTTTATTTAATTGTATTAATTTACTTGTTAAGTTGGCATCTCCCACCATTCTTCCAGAAGCTGCATGCTTGTAGGCATGCATGCCCATATTCATATCCATCTTTTCCTTTATTCACTACAATTGTCTGGAGCAGGTTGTGTTGAAGGAGTGACTGGCAAGGTCACCTATTGGCTACTCCTGTGGCTGGGAGTAGACACAAGCCTGACCTCAACCCAACACCCTAATCCTTAGACCACACTGATGAAGAAAAACCTTACAGTCTTGTATGTTATTATTAGGAAAATTGCAAAGTTGATGGATCAGGGCAATCAGCCTGTTAAATAAATCAGGTCAATCATCACACGAGTGCAATTTTTTAAAATTTCCATTATTGCTACAGTTCCGAGCAGATGTAAAAATAATAATGCATACATCTATCACAGCAGACACAAGTTTTCCATGTGAAACAGTAAATATGCCTGTTCTGAAGCTGCTTCTACTCCCCCTTTTTTCTTCCCCCAAAATTGTAAAACAGGGTATCATTACATAAAATATGTGCAACTGACAGAATGAATTACACGTTGAAAATGTGAAGACATGAAAGTGACATCTAAAAACCCCTTTGGTCCAACATTCCATTCCCATGGTGGCCCATAAGGAGATGCCTCTGGAAAGTCGATTAGAGTAGTGATACTCCTGTATTTCCCACAGCTGGTAAGAAGCCATTCTGGTGGTCATGAGCAATATCCATTGATAGCCTTATACATCCCACTGCAGTAGCAAATTCCACTAGACTAGATGATTGTAGAAACCTCCTGCAATTGTGTCCTTAAATATGGATATGTTGGGAAAGTAGTGAATGAGGTTACCAGGTCTTTCTATAATTTTGACTGCATTTTATTTTGTAGTTTTCTGCCCTACCAATCTATACATAATGATTTAAGGCATTCTAGGCAAAGAATGTACTACCGGTATTAATACAACTACTTCAATCTAAGCTTTGGGAAATCAGTTCATACAATGCTTGATGATGCGATGACCTCAGTAGATAAGTGGAATCAACCATCATCAGTACAGAGGAAAGGAAGCTTAGAGGATAAGAGTTCTTCTTAAGAATGTGATGTTGTAAAGCCAGAAAGGAAGAAGTTATGCCCTAAAGCCAATCTAAATGCAAAATGCGAAGTCAGCATTGATACTAAGAAAAGTGCTTGCTAATGCGAATTTGCTATTCCCTATTCCTGTTGAGTGACAAACTGCTAGAAAAAAAATTGCCCTTTTGAAGGCTAGTTTTTGAATGATAGTTATAGTTCTTCCTGATACACAGCACCACTATTAGGCAGTGAATCAACCCCAGGTAGTAAATGCTTTGAGCAAAGGTAGTAGAAGCTCCCATACAACCACTCCTAGTTACCGACGGGATACCCTATTCTAGGGGTGTCAAACTGGGTGTGTCACATGCAGGCCACACCCACCCCAGTTCCGTGAAAGGGAAAAACATCACAAAATGTCACATGATGGTAATGTGACACCACAAGTTTGACACCCATGCCCTATTCTATCTCTACTATTTAGTTATAATTGCTAGTAACCTAGTTTAATAGACAGAACAAACAGCTAACACTATCTTGTTCTTCACCTCAGACTGTTACATTCCCCTTGCTGGTTTTACATAATGTTTTACTCACTTAGTTGAAAGAGTCTGGTTTGGTCTATCTAAATGGTGAAAACACCTCCGGGACAGCAAGGCTCCCTTTACATTACACTGAAACCATAACATAACACCTCCCAGTTTGTCCTGGAAATATCCATGGCAAAGTATGGAAGTTTGTGGCTGCCATCTTCCAGGACAACAGCCAAACATGTATCCTAATCTTTGCTAAACTCTGCTGGGATTACAGCCTCTGCAGTCCCTCATCTCTATGATTGTTGACCCATGCCCTATTCTATCTCTACTATTTAGTTATAATTGTAGTTATAATTTAGTTATAATTTAGTTATAATGTTGTGGGGTGGTGGAGGATTTTAGTCTTCCCACACATATGGTACAAGACATGGATTGAGAAAAGCTGAAGTATATCCTGGTGAAATACAGTATGTAGAGGGAAGAAATCTAGAATGTATCTTTTGAAGTGGTTTGAGAAAGCTCATGTGTAAGTCAATTACATAATTGACAAGGGCTTTTTATCTGCATGAGGCTAATATTGTGGCCAGTAGCATTTATAATAGGGAGTGGGAGGATTACACGTTGGCTTTGCACACAATACTTTTTTTTTTCTATAGGCACATCAAAAAGAAACAGAACTTGCAACATGGTGCTCTTTCTGATGAAAGCAATAGAGCCTGCAGATCAGAGATGGTATTCAGCCAGTTCTGACAGGTTCTGGAGAACCGGTAGCGGAAATTTTGAGTAGTTTGCAGAACCAATGAATAGGTTGGCCCCGCCCCCACTACCTCCCAGCTGATATTCTTTTGTTGCCCTGAACAGGAGAAAGGAGCTGGAAAGCAGGTCAGTTGGGTGGGGAGGGAATGGGGATTTTGCAGTATCCTTCCCCTGCCAGGCCCACAGAGCCACACCCACAAAGCCACGCCCACAGAACCTGTAGTAAAAAAATTTGAATCCCACCATTGCTGCAGATGCTTGTTTCTGGTAATCTTTCTGGAATAAGATTTTTGTTTTACTCAAGCAAACTCAGACTGTGTTTATATTAAGAGGCAGTCTTTGATTAAAACCCCTCTTACTTGAAAAGTGGTAGTCAAATACAAGTATGATATTCGTCAATTTGGAGTTTACTTAGTTTTCAAACCACAAAGAACCTAAATATCCATTTGAACTTTTCATGTGTGCTATATATTCCAGAAGCTATCAGGAATGGCCAGCATAATGTAATCATGCATCCTGGTCAATGGTCAGTTTTAAAAATTACATACCAGCTGTAAAATGCTTGCGTTGCTTTCATAATAAGAGAGCGGAACAAATTCAAGAAGCTCAGACTGTAACTAACAGCTGAGACCAGAGATCCAGGGCTGGCTGTTTACCCAGGACTTCTTAAAAGCTCTAATAAAGGCTTATGATCCGTGCCACATCAAAACCAGCTCGTGAGTTCGCTTGCGTTGAAGCCCTTTCTGAAGCAATGAGCAGTGTTTTGGCTCATCGTTGCTACTGCTAGGGTAGCTTTGGTAAACACTTCACTTGCGTTTCCACTCTGATGCCTTCCAGCATGCTCTCTTTCCACCCGGGACCTGAGATGAATTGCATCATCCCTGGGTCTTTTTTTGCTTTTCCTGAATCCCTTCCCTGCCTTCACAAACTAAGCCAATGATTGCAGCAGTTCTTCGGTGACTAGACATGTTCCACCGAAGACAGGCTGAATTT
This sequence comes from Thamnophis sirtalis, assembly GCF_051295495.1. Classification (NCBI taxonomy): domain Eukaryota; kingdom Metazoa; phylum Chordata; class Lepidosauria; order Squamata; family Natricidae; genus Thamnophis; species Thamnophis sirtalis. Next base: position 96,643,586 of record NW_028261383.1, read on the forward strand.
CTTAGAGGCCCTTCCAGAGCCTCATCTCTGACTACACCGTGTGGTTTCAGCCTCTCTCTTGGCCAGTTTCCCTTCTGCCGATAAATTGTTTCCAACTGTGAGAAATGAGGGCCATTTCCTTGGCCAACCAAGACCTGAGGCCAAAAAAGGAGTGGTTGGAAGTCAGACTATATCCAGCTTCTCCTGGGAATTGCCAAAGAGGGAATACTAACCTAATGAGTAAAAAATTACCACTTTGGCCTTCAAGCCAGATTGCTGTCATAAAGCATTTGTGATTTCTGGATCAATTTCTTATTCCTCTGCATTAATTTCAGGCTCTGCTCTATTTCTAAGGAAGGAAGTGGGGAGAAAGGTTGCTATGAATATATTGTCAGCATTACAATAATGATTGCGTGCATACAGAAGACTAGGCCAGGTTTTTTTTTCCAAACTACGTGCTTGTGGAACAACAACATATAATGGCCTGATGGAGTTGTGAACCCACTCAGTACAATTTTGCATTCTCTATGAACCATGCTGGTGACCACAAATCATTTTTTCCTTCCCATGAATATGCCTCGAACTATAATTATGAAATGGCTGCATATTGAAAAAATATTCAAGAAATTCCTAAAGCCTTTTTTTTTCGTATTGGATGTTAGGGGTGAATAGTAGGCTATGATTATATCTACTTTCCACTGCTCCTAAGTAAAGAATGTCTAGTTGACCTCTATAGGAAGTAATGAGTAAGCAAGATAAAGTCTTGGCACCAACTCAATGGTACCAATAGCTTATGAGCAGAGGACACTTGTTATCTTCACATTTTTAGTGTCTTCCAACTTTGACTCTTATAAAGAACGTCTATGACTTAAAATGGAAAAGATACATTTGTTTTTAAAGTGTCTGGACCAAATCTGGGAGGTTCAAATCATCGGTGTTAGATTTCGCCATGCACTAGAACAGTGATGGCTAACCTTTTTGTTGTTGCATGCAGAAAGTGCGCGTGCACGGGCAATGCGTATGCGATTCCCCACACGTGCCGCACGCATGCTTGTGTGACCCACACGCATGCACGTATGACCCTGCACATGCATGTGTGACCTCCCCGCATGCGTGCACATCTCCTGCATGCAATCCATGCATGCACGGCAGAGACCTGAAAACCAGCTGGCCAGCAGGAGCAGCATGTGCATGCGCGGTGGAGCTGAGCTGGGCTGACGGCTCACATGCCCACGGAGAGCACTCTGCATGCCAGCTGTGGCACATGTGTTATAGGTTCGCCATCATAGCACTAGAAGATTAAACTGATTAAAAACATTGAGTATTAGATCACTAGATAGGGCAAAAGATACAGCATTTGGAATGAAACACTCCAAATCAACTTTGTTTATGCCCCAAAAGATACTTTGCATTCTTATGTGACTAGTTACTACATGTTAAAATATGCATAGAAATGCACCTTCCGTTGACAGATAGGTTGGCACCTAAGTCAGCATTTGAAGCATATCAAATGCCTCCGCTGAATTCTTGTTCTGCAGATGACATGTGGGCAAAACCCTTCTTATGCTGTTCTTAGGCTGAATTCAAGCATTTGCTTTTACTGGAACTACAAAAGAATCATAAGTCCATGCTTTAACCATATGGGTCTTCATTCTTTTGTGGCAATTAAACACACAAAAGGTCAGATGTCATTAGCTCGCTTCTGTTTCCTTCTATTTCCATGTTGTCATGTTGGAAAGAACCACTCTATAAACACAATATGACCAGAACATGGGCTAGGAAGCTATTAACCAGATAGGTGGTCCAAAGAATATAAACACATTCAAATCACGGTGTGACATGCATAGCAAAAAGCATCTGGAACTTAGGGTTGTTTGTTATTGCTCTTTCCTAACATTTTTAGGCATGTTTCTTATACACCTGCCAGTCATTTAACTGTGAGCTGATCATCACGAAGAGTGTGTTTCATCTCTCACAAGAAAACCTCTAATGTTCAGATGATTGTTCCCATCCTGCAGAGGTTATTACACACACAAGAAAGGACTGTTAGTTCTTTTTTAACTTTACCAATCCCTTCCTTTTAGAGATGAGAACAGCTTCTCAAGGAGCTGAAAGGGGAGAAACCCCACGTTGTGGCTGTTTTAAGTTCAACCCATTCATGTCAAGTAGCAATAACAATAGCAGGCTTATGTACTGCTTCATAGTGCTTTTACAGTCCTCTCTAAGCAGTCTCCAGAGTTAGCCTATTGCCCCCAACAATCTGGCTCCTCATTTTACCCACCTCGGAAGGAGGGAAGGCTTGAGTAGATTTATTATGGGCCACCCAGTGGTGGCTTCCGGATCCTGTTGCAACCGGACTGGTTGCAACGGGGCCCAGCATCCTCCACATGAATGCGTGCAGCGTGCGCATGCGTCTTACCCTCCAGTGATGCTTCCGTGAGCTTCTGCGAGGCTCCAGCTGCTCGGCGGAGTGTCACACAGGCGCTGTATGTACCGTGTGCATGCGCAGAAGCACCAAAGAGTTTAAAGACAGGTAAGGAGCTCGGGTGGGTGGGTGGGCCCTGGGTGGGCGGGTGGGCCCTCCGTAGCACTGTACCGGAATGGTACCTGGTGCTTCGGGCAGGATCCGGTACGCCCATATCGGGGCATACTGCCTGCAACCCATCACCGGGGCCATCCCTCCAATATATATTTATTTATGTATTTATTTTATTATATATTTATTTATATAGAAGTAGGCACTGCCACAATATACCATAAATGATGGCCACTTTTTAAAACCCATGCAATCCATTAAGGACAGTCGACACTGAGATCTACAATCTAATGTTCAAGAGGTAACACAAAAATCAACTTTGTGATGTAAACCATGTCTTCTTCTTTCTCCAACCTTGTGTCCTCTTGAGAATACAAATCTTACCAGAGCTGTCAACAAGATATACAGATAACCCTTGACTTACGACAGTTCATTTAGTGACCGCTCAAAGTTACAAAGGCACTGAAAAAAGTGACTTATGACCATCTTTCACACATATGGCCATTGCAGCATCCTTGTGATCTCAAGAACAAAATTCAGACACTTGGCAACTGACTCCTATTTATGATGTGTCCCAAGGTTATGTGATCCCCTTTTATGACCTTCTGCAAGGAAAGTCAATGGGGAAGCTAGATTCACTTAACAACCATGTTACTAACTTAACACCTGCAGTGATTCACTTAACAACTGTGCTAAGGAAAGTTGTAAAATGGAGCAAAACTCACTTAACAAAAATCTCACTTAGCAACAGAAATCTTGGGCTCAATTGTGGTCGTAAGTCCAAAACTACCTGTAGTCCAAAAACCAGGCAGAGCTTTGATCACACTATCATACACAACCTCTTGAACTTAGTTCTTATTGAGAAGAGTCAAGGGTGAAGACTGAATTCAGTCTTCTCCACAAAATGGTTGTTTCTTCATTGCTAAGGGCACCAGAGAAGCCATGGGAGGGAGGGAGGGAGGAACCTTCTTCCTAATGCCCCAAGAACCTCTTAAGTCACTTTATGCAAGGCAGGGCCGTGCATCCATGTGTGTACACGCACACCCCAAGAAGTGCTCTCAGACTCCTTCACCATTAAATGTATCTATTGAATTCAGTATGTTACCCAGTGTTGTGGCGCAGAAGAACCATCCTACAGAAAGTACTGTAAGCTTTTACCACAAGAATAACAGCTTGCATTCCGTCTTCTTTTGATGCAGTTGATAAGTGTTGCAAACACACACCCAAAATCCATGTTGTGTTTTCTTCTGCCTTGAATACTGCATGTGAGTTTTTATTATATATTCCTATTTGTAAACCACCTGGATTCACAAATGGGGGTGGGCAGCATAGGCATGTTTCAATCAATAACTAACCTCCAAATTCACATCTGCACCTGGAGTTTTGTGCTGGGTTGAGAGCAGCATTTCCAGGCCTGCACAGCACAGCTGCAACAATCCAGCCAGCTCGGTCAGCAGCTGTTGCTGGTTTTTCTGAAGAATATTTTCCTCTTACCACATCTGTCAAAATCTTTCTCCCCAAGCATGAAGTCACCCTCGCTTAGTCATTGAAGCACATCATATATCCCAGACCAATCTTCTGTGATAAAGTGTTCTAAATTTAAAACTGAAATGGAGGCAGTGAAATGAGGAGGCCTTTATTGTCTTCATGCTTTGTCATCAACTGGATTCCACCATGAAAACTCAAAAGAAAAACATGAGTGGATAGAAGAGAGAGATGGACTTTTTGAAAAAAGATGCTTCGTGCATTTTTTTGAGGAGTGCTGTTTCTCTTCACGCAAATGACTGGAACTTTCAGTGTTTCTCAAATGGGAGCATTGCTTCTGGTTTATCTGGCAGTGAGGACCCTTCATCTCCTAAGATCCTCTCATCACCATTAGCCCTACGAAAACCTAGATGGTGAAACACTCTCTTTGGCGTGATTATCCTGAGCAGTTTGTGTGTGTGTGTGTGTGCGTGCGCACGCGCATGCGTATATGATGTATATGTATATGTATATATTGCATTTGTGCTGATAAATAAATAAAGGGAGACTAGTATAGATCTATTTCAAGCTATTTAGCTCTTATCAGCTAGCCATACCCTTACTGGGATTTGAACCTGTGCTGTATTACATATATATATATAATTTATTTATTATATTTCATCCTGCCTTAGGTTATGTTTGCCCTCTTGAGTTACTTATAAAGTAATAAAGTAACTCAAAAGGGCAAACATAACCTAATATTCTTCCTCTTCCTACCAGTATTTTCCCCACCACAACACAACCCTGTGAATTTGACAAAGGTGAGGGTGATTTGGTCAAAGCCACCCACCTGGATTTCATGCTCTTGGAAGAAATGTCTATCTGGGTTCAGTTCCAAGTGGGGGGAAAGACACTGGAAACATGCAGGCTGTTTAGAAAGATGGTTTAATGGTGGAGAGGATCACGTGCCTTGGAGCTCCTGGATGAAAAGGGAAGAGATGATGAGAGTCCCTGAGTTTTGTGCCCTCTCTGGGCTTTGAACTTCCTGGGGAACAGGAAGAGTATCCTGATTGGTTGCTGTCCGAGGTCATAGCTAGCTTTGTAGGTTGTCTGTGTGCTAAGTTTGGTTGAAAGTTGGTGGGTAGTGCAATGAAGGGCAATGAAATGGCTCTACCTGAAGGGGTAAGATCTTTGTTATGTATTATAGACTGGCCCAGGCCTTAATGGCCCATTAACAAAGGTGTGTGTGGGGGGGAAGGATGAGTTTCTGCCTTTCTGAATTTCTACTTCTCTTTTTAGGGGAAATATTCTTCCCTTTTAATATTTCCTAAAATATTTCATTTTCTAGGAGAGGGGTGGGTTTTAACTTCCTACAATGCCTAAGGTGAGACTAGAACTCACAGGCTCCTCGTTTCTAGCTTGATGTCTTAACTACTACACCAAATTGCCCACTACATCTGTTAGATACCAGAATCAGTTACAATGGTTTACACCAAGGTCCTGCCGGAACAGAAATTCAACCTGATTGGTCGAAGGGTTTGACAGCTCCCTATAAAAGGGCTGCTGTCAGACTGAACCTTCATTGGATTGTACATAGTTGTTCCGTTACAGTAAAGAGCTGTTGCTCCTAAGCCTGTTCTAACGTGCGATGCTTCCCCATTTGGCATCGGAGCCATTCTCAGCCACCACATGCCCAATGGAACTGAGGCGCCCATCACCTATTACTCATGAACCTTATCTGCTGCTGAGTGGAACTGCAGCCAACTGAACCATGACACTCTGGCTGCAGTCGCCGGCATTAAAAGGTTCCACAAGTACCTCTACGGCTGTGACTTTGAACTCATCACGGATCACAAAGCACTACTGGGCTGGGGACCGGCCTACTCCTGCTTCTTTGTCACCGTGAATGACCAGATGGACAATCTTCCTCACGGCTTACAGTTATCGCCTCGTCCATCGACCTGGCTCTACATTGGGGCATGCCAACACCTTGAGTCGATGCCCACTGCCTGAACTGCTTGCAGACCCTACCCCCGAGATGCCAGTCCTCCTCATTGACTGCCTAGAGACTGGTCCTGTCTCATCTAGTGATGTTGCCCACCATTCAGCAAAAGACTCCACTCTCAAACAGGTTTTCAACTGGGTGTGGAGGGGGTGGCCCAAGGGACCTGTTGGGTCTGAATTTAAAATGTTTTACGGCAAAAGCGATGAGCTGTCTATAATAAATGGTCATTTACTGTGGGGAGACCGGGTCATTGTTCCACCCAAACTGTGCATTGCAGTATTAGAGGCTTTGCACGTAGGGCATCCTGGAATTGTCAGGATGAAGTCTTTGGCCAGGAGTTACATGTGGTGGCCTAACATGGACAGGGAGATAGAAGAATGGGTGGCTACCTGCATACCGTGCCAGGAGTCCAGACCAGCTCCCCCAGAGGCACCTGCTAATGAATGGGAGCGACTTCAAGCACCATGGTCTAGGGTGCACATACATTTCACTGGCCCAGTTCACAGCCAGACTTTCATGGTAGTTGTGGACGCCTACTCAAAATGGCTAGAAGTAGTCCTGATGACCTCTACCATGGCAGAAGCGGTCATCAAGGCACTACAGAGACTTTTCTCTACTCACGGCCTGCCCGATGTCTTGGTCTCTGACAATGGGCCCCAACGGCCATACAGTTTGAGACCTACTTAGCAGCGCAGGGAATCAGACATCCCCTGGTCACTCCATTCCATCCGGCCTCCAATGGTCAGGTGGAGAGAATGGTGAGATCTGCAAAAGAGGCCCTATCCAGGATGGGCCCAGGACATTGGCAAACACAGGTTGATCAATTCCTCCTCATACAGCACATCACGCCAAGTGCTACCACTGGGAGAAGCCCCTCCAAGCTTCTAATGGGTCACCGGCTAAGGTCCCACTTAGACCAGCTACACCTAAACTACTCTGCTGCATTGCCCCCTGATTCAACAAGCAAAATAAGGAACTTTAGCATGGGGGATTCAGTTTACGCTCACAACTACAGTGGGGGAACTCTGTGGATTCCTGCCACAGTAATAGGCATCACCGGACCTCACTCTTACCTAATAGAGCTCGAGGATGGTCGGAATTGGAGAAGGCACGTTGATCAACTCCATGGCCGCCTCTCCAACTCCAATCTTAGGCAACCAGATGTAACTCCTGCACGAGTTAGCCAAAGCCCTACCCAAAAGGAGCACAAAGTCACTCCTTCCACAGATAACTCAAGCCCGAAGGTACTGGGGCACTTATCTGTTAGTGTGCAGGCCCGCAGCGAGCTCCAAGTGAACCAGCTCTCGAAGCTCCAGCCACAGCCTGGGAAATGTTCCAGGAGCTTCCACCAGGTGAAGCCACAGAGTCAACAGGTCAATCAGACCTGACCAAAGAACACCCACCAACTGAACTGCGCAGGTCTGGGCGAGCCACCAGAAAGCCCGCCTACCTGCATGACTACATCACAAGTCAGTTGATCCCATCTAAGAGGGGAGGGGTGTTAGAAACCAGAATCAGTTACAATGGTTTACACCAAGGTCCTCTGTTCCGGCGGGAACAGAGATTCAACCTGATTGGTCGAAGGGTCTGACAGCTCCCTATAAAAGGGCTGCTGTCAGACTGAACCTTCGCTGGATTGTACATAGTTGTTCTGTTACAATAAAGAGCTGTTGCTGCTTAAGCCTGAGTGTGCCTTTCCTTTACCCAATCTATAGATTATTATGAGTTCTGCGACAGGCAGAAGAACAGGGATAGATCACAGGTCTCGATTTTAGCTGGAATCTTTGAACCTGAACTGGATGTTCTAAAGATACTGGAGCACGAGTTCTTCCCTTGGCTCCCTGCAGATTCAGAATAATTTCAGCTATGTGGTCATCACCAAAGCCACATGACATACTTCTTTCCCTGCCAACAACAAAGCCTTTAACTGAACTGAACAATCACAGGAGGGATGGAAAGAATTAAAAGTAATACAACGCCACTCATATGTGCCTGTGTGTTCATTGTCAACTTGCCCATCTCCTTTCTCCCAGCTATTCTCATTTCTGCCTCTTTTATAATTATGTTCCCTCATATTTATTTTTGTAAGGCACAGGAGGCCTGTTTTCATTTTTTGAAAAGAAACAAATAATGCTCATGTTTGTAAAAAATATACATTCTCATTCTTATGAGTTTAAAGTAACCTTTTCTTTTCCCAACATTTGGTCCCTCTTTATATTATAACCCCTAAGGAAGGCTTAAGTCTCAAGACCACAATTGCTTAATTATGTCTTACTCGGTTCTTATGATACTGTGTGCTTATTATGTCTTAGACAAAATCCTTCTACATGGACATGGTTTCTGCAAGGTTTAAAACTCTAAAATATGTTAAGAAATAAACCAGGGAAAACAGGCTTCTTCTAACATTTAACCTGGAATAATGGCAGGGGACACAACTGCTTTATCAAAATGATGTTGGCAAAAGGAAAATATACTGGGAAGTCCTGAGTTGGCAATTGCAGGGCGATCATGGAGATTCATTTCATGTGTTCTATGGTTTCAGTTTTTCTCTGTGTGCACATTTGCTTTACATTGTTTTTTTATTTTATATTACAGTGCTGGCAGTGGTGGGTTTCAAAAAAGTTTCAAACCTACACTGTGGGTGTGGCCTCCTTTGTGGGAGTGGCTTCCGGCCATGTGACCTGGTGGGAGTGGCTTGCCAGCCATGTGTTCTCTCTCTCTCTCTCTCTCTCTCTCTCTCTTTCCTTTCTTTTGTCTCTGTCCCTTTTTTTCTTTTTTCTTTCATCTCTCTCTCACTTTTTCTTTCTTTTTTTCTTTCTTTCTTCCTTTCTTTCTCTTTCTCTCTCTGTGTGAGTCTGTCTGTCTCTGTGTGTATGTATGTGTGTGTCTTTGCCTCTCCCTCTCTCTGTGTCTCTCTATGTGATTCTCTCTGTGTGTCTGTGTGTCTATCTGTCTGTCTGTCTGTCTGTCTCCTTCCCTCCCTCCCTCCCTCCCTCCCTCTCTCTCTCTCTCTCTCTCTCTCTCTCTCTCTCTCTCTCTGTATCTCTCTCCTCCAGTGGTGGGTTTCAAAAAATTTTGGAAGCTCTTCTGTAGGTGTGGCCTGCTTTTCGGGTCCACTGGTGGAACCTCTTCTAACCGGTTTGGTAGATTTGACGAACCGGTTCTACCGAATAGGTGAGAACTGGTAGGAACCCACCTCTGAGTGCTGGAAATCTGCTGGATTGTGACAGAGTAAAAATCAAATCAATCAAAGAACACCAGGTAATAGACACAAAGACTCCCTTCCAGGTAACATCCTCTGAATTAGCATATACATTGATGAAGGCAACAGGAGTCTTGATTGTTTTTTCAGCTTAGAATACCTTTTCATAAATTCTTCAGACAGTTTTTTTCATAGTCTCCTAATGTCTATGCTTGTCAAATCCCATTATGGTTTAATGTAATGTGAGGTTCCCAACAGAATGTGTTACTCTGATTAAATCTTAAGACTGCCATATTGATTTCCTTTCAAAATCTTATGCTATCTCAGACTTCATCTTGAACAGTCCAATTAAAGTAATGGGATTTATTTTAAAATGGTAAATGTGAAATAATAGTGTGATTATTTGCACTCGTGAGAAAGTTTAGAGGAGGCTGTTAGATTGTCAACTCATTAAATGGAGACCCATACTATCACCATATTGCATTCCTGTTTTAAACACCAATGCTGTAAATTTCAAGCAAGTATTAGAAATGAGGGTATTCTAGTTATTATAGCATGCATTATCTTGAACAGCAAAATGGGACATACAATCAATATTAGTTTCCATAAGGAAATTGTCAATGATTTTGAAATATTATTGTCTTACATATTTTTGAGATGGCTAAATGCTGGATTCATCCATTACCTTAATTCAATATTATTGCAATAAATTTAAGAGCTACCCTGTTGAGTTCACGGAACATAAGCTTTTGAACAGTGAATAGCACTGAAATAAAGCATGATAGCCAACTACTTATATTACATTTAAATGTATATGGAGATTCTCAGTCATCCAAGTGATGATTGTCCCAAAGGTGCTTTTTCAATAGGCAACTGGACTTTCTGGTTTTTCCTTGAAGACATTTTGCTTCTTCATCCACGAAGCTTCTTCAGTTCTTGGATGAGATGAAATGAAGAACTTTTGCTTCTCATCCAAGAACCTCTTCAGCTTCTTCAAGGAAAAACAAGAAAATCAAATTGCCTTTTGAAAAAGCACTTTTGAGATTACCTTATAGTGCAAATTTAAAATGCTTGTACCAAAAATATAAATCTTGAACATGACAAATTTACTTGAAACTATCTAGATTCCTCAAACCCCCACAGCTTCAACCTTAAACAGTCTAACATGGACATCACCCCATTCCTAAGAAGTCCGTAAAGGGGGCGTGCATAAGCGCACCAGCGTGCCTACCATCCCTGCCCTACTGTCCCCATTTACTCGTATTCATTTCCTTTGTTCATGTCGATGTTCATACTTATACCTACTATCCTGTATACGTTTAACAAACTAATAAAAGAAATAAAATAAAATGGAGGCATATACTATATATTGTTTACTGGTGAAGGTATTCAAGACTGGTTGTGCCTATCAAAACCAATACAGATGTTGTGCAGCCCTAGAGTTTTATTTTTTGATCTACGGTTATTTGTTACCTGCATGCAAGTAATCTCATGAGGAATCTCTTGCTGGTAACATTGTGCACAATGAGATTAAACATAACAGTAAAAGCAATCTCACATTTCCAATTACAGGTGGGAAAGCAAGAGAACTCACCAGACCAGGTGATCAAAGAATTGACTGCTTATCTGGGGATACATCAATTTATGTATCTCAGAATTTCCCTAGAATAACAAAGTTGTCCTCAAGTCAAGCTTCACTCCTGGGGTCTATCTTTCCTTGGTAGCATTTTCAAAGTGTTTCGTTGTTGTCTTCCTTTAGAATTCTTCTTCTTCTCAATTACCAGTTGTTGAAAGCAAAAGCACACACCTCTGAAGACATCAGAGAAAATTCAGTAGCAGCCAGTGAGCATGATATGGTCCAAACTGGTGCACTTCTCCTCAACTCTATTCAGAAAAGGTTGTCTACGATATTGAAGGATTAGGGGGAAGGCTCTGTTTTAAAATAAACAGTTGAATGTTCCTGGTTACACATCTACCTTGAACACTCTGGTAGAGGGAGGGAATCTATAGTACATTTTAAAATAAATATTAGGGACGCTCAATAAGTGTGCATTTTGAAGAATAGAGCTATCAGATCTGACTGAAAACTCTAAACCAATAGAGGAGAGCATGCAGCTAGGATTTTCTGTATTGCTTTGCTGCCACCAATTGGAATTTTGCAGTTCTGATCTGGTTGCACAGCCAAAATAGCTTCACTATCTATCTATCTATCTATCTATCTATCTATCTATCTATCTATCTATCTATCTATCTATCTATCTATCTATCTATCTATCATCTATCTATCTTCCGTATACATTCCGTATATACGCCATATACATATATACGTATATACGTATATACGTATATACGTTTGTGTTGTCTTTGTGCTGATAAATAAATAAAGGGAGACTAGTATAGATCTATTTCAAGCTATTTAGCTCTCATCAGCTAGCCATACCCTAACTGGGATTCGAACCTGTGCTGTATTGCATCTTAGGCAGATGTGTTAACCACTAAGCCACAGAGTTCAACTCCTTATCAGCTGACTCTAACAGATACATATATATATACACATATACACATATACACATATACACATATACATATATACATAAACTGCAAAAGCACAATTAGCCTCTTTAAAACCCCTCCTACCCTCACATGAAACACAACCCCCCAAACAATCAGAACAGAACACACCTCCACCAAATAAGGACACACCTCCACCCAATCAAGACACAGCCAAGCCCCCACCCAATCAGTTCAAACCCCCTCTGGCAGTTAAAAGGAAGAAACAGCTGAGATCTCACACTACTCCTGGAAACACCAAGCCTGAAGTAGCCTGAAACAGCCTGAAGATGACGAATGAGACTTCGTCGAAACGTCGCCAAGACATCTCCAATTCTACGCGGGAGAAAACCCGAACAACTAGAGACCTACATACCAACACCCGCGAAAACCTCAGAAAACATATATACATATATACATATATACATATATACATATATACATATATACATATATACATATATACATATATACATATATACATATATACATATATACATATATACATATATACATATATACATATATACATATATACATATATACATATATACATATATACATATATACATATATACATATATACATATATACATATATACATATATACATATATACATATATACATATATACATATATACATATATACATATATACATATATACATATATACATATATACATATATACATATATACATATATACATATATACATATATACATATATACAGACAGACAGACAGACAGACAGACAGACAGACAGACAGACAGACAGACAGACAGACATAGAGCCGAGGTGACGCAGTGGTTAGGGTGCAGTACTGCAGGCCACTTCAGCTGACTGTTATCTGCAGTTCAGCGGTTCAAATCTCACCGGCTCAAGGTTGACTCAGCCTTCCATCCTTCCGAGGTGGGTGAAATGAGGACCCAGACTGTGGGGGCAATTTGCTGACTCAATTTGCTAAAAATCTGTAAACCGCTTAGAGAGGGCTGCAAGCCCTATGAAGCGGTATATAAGTCAAATAAATATACCTATATACCTATATACATATATACACAGACACACAGACACACACACACACACACACAGACACATATTTTGGTCACATTACCAAAAAGATGTTGGGACTTGGGGAAAAGTGCAAAGAAGAGCAACTAAGATGATTAAAAGCCTGAAGACAAAAACATATGAAGGACAGTTACATGAATAGGGTATAGAGAAAAGAAGGACTAGTGGGGACATGATTGCAGTATTCCAGTATTTGAAGGGGTCAACTTATTTACCAAAGCATCTGTAGGCAGGACAAGAAACAATGGATAGAAACTCATGATTAGGAGAGAAGCAATCGAGGACTAAGGAGAAACTCCCTAATAGTGAGGACAATTAATCAGTGGAACAGCTTGCCTTCAGAACCTGTGGGTGCTTCTTCACTGGAGGTTTTTAAGAAGAGACTGGACAGTCACTTGTCTGAAATAATATAGGGTCTCCTGCTTGAGCAGGGAGTTGGACTAGAAGACCTCCAAGATCCCTTCCAGTTCGACTCTGATTGAGTGAATGATCATAGATTGCTCCTAGCTTATGGGGTGACCCAAACTGGGGTAGAGCCACAGCAGAGGTGGATTGCCAATTTTTCAACTACCGTTTCGGGTGTGCTCTCACACTTGCTCACACTCACATGCGATGCTTCTGCACATGCGCAGAAGGGTTCCACCACAAATGCGCGCACAACAAAAGCGCGCCTGACTAAACCGCGGTGACTAAAGCGCGGTGACAAAACCGCACGACGAATGAGCAACGAATTAGCCCTAAAGCGCGCCGACAAAAGCGCGCCAACAGAAGCGCGCTGAAACGTAACCCTAAACCTACTCCTAAACCTACCCCTAAACCTAACCCTAAACCTAACCCTAAACCTAACTGTAAACCTTACCTTAAATTAAATCGCGCTTCTGACGGCGCGCTGTTGTCGGCGCGCTTTTGACATTGCGGTTTTAGCGCCGCGGTGTTGTCAGCGCGCTTATGACGTTAGCGCTTTTGTCGGGTCACGGCGCAGAAGTGTCTGGGTGGGTGGGCGGAGCCTGCTGCCACCGCTACTACCGGTTCCCCCGATATGAGCCAAAAGTAACAGCAACCCACCTCTGGGCCACAGCTCAGTAGCAAAGCAACAATTCGTTTCCCAGCATATTCAGGTAGAGCCAAGGGAAGCCCCTTCTGAAATCCAAAGACAGTCTGTGGTTTGATCTAAAATCAGCTGCTCTAAAATCAGAACAAGCAGAAGGACATTTTCCATCTACCTGGGAAGACTCATTGAAACAGAAAATGTAGCTCAGAATGTCTGCAGTGCCTTGTTGCTGTTACCATGTAAATGGATACTGTCTGAAAGTATAATGGCGCAGCATCACACAGCATAGCATATAAAATGAAATGAAATAAAGTAAAGTAAACACGCACACACCTCTAGTTCTGTGTAGGCTTGCTGATCTTGGAGGTGGGACAGTGCTAACTGGATGTCAGAATTATTGGAAGTAATCATATTTACCATTATTTTGGAGAGAGAAAAATAAAGGTCACTTTCACAGAAAATAATTTGGGTAAGGAACCTTGAAACAACCAGTCCACCCAGGCTTGCTGTTTTTCTATTTTTCAGAGGCCAAAAGGGAAATATTAAATGTCAGAGGTGAAAGGGTGGAATCCTGAATTTGTGGAAAAAAAACCCATTCGTTTATGGGAAAAACATTGGATGCAAATGTCTGATGTGGGAAGCGGAGACAGAGTCCAAATCCCCAATGTTGTTAGAGAAAACTCCTCCGCTTACAAAAGACTGTCTGCTTTCAGGAAACCAGACTAAATATTAATAACTTTTTCCAAAGGAAAAGGTGGAAAAGGAGAAATAATTGGCATGAAACAAAAGACAAAAAAGAAAATACTCCAACCTCAAGTGTTCATTGATCCAATCCACGCTAATCCAGTCCTTTCTCTCCAGCGTTAATCAGCCTTTTGAATGGGCAAAGAATTCACTGATAGATTGACAATCAACATTGTGGAACAGAATAGATCAGTGTTTCTCAACCTTGGCAACTTGAAGATGTCCGGACTTCAACTCCCAGAATTCCCCAGCCAGCAAATGCTGGCTGGGGAATTCTGGGAGTTGAAGTCCGGACATCTTCAGGTTGCCAAGGTTGAGAAACACTGGAATAGATGAAAGAAACTGGGGGACTCCTATGCCTCCTTCTACACAATTAGACCTCGAGTTAGAACAAACTTTGAAAAATACTGTAAGTTGATTCATTCTAAGTGGCTTTGCAAGCCGCAACGTGACACATAGCATAAAAATATATTGACTCCAGAGAATGTACTCAGTTGGTATTCTTGACCTTAACAAGGAAACGCCTCTTTCCATTGTACAAGCATTACAAAACAAGTTTAAAATGGAATTGCCATCATTTAATCTTGGATGATGCCCAACCGCTGTTCAGATTTTTTTTTTATATACACAAGCAACAAAATAATACTTGGCTCAGAGATAAATCAAGATTTTGACTTTTTCCTCATGAGATGTTATACAGTATGTATTCTGCCTCGGTTGCATTGTCTTTCTGGGCAACACCAATCTAGTTTACAAAGTTCGTATTGATGTCTGGACCAGGTAATGAAATGAAAGTACATCATCAGCATTTATTTCAGGCCAGAAAAAACAGAAAGAAAAAAAATCTACGAAGTGAAACTATAGACTCAACTCCATTACATTCAATTATGTGTTTGAATAATATCCTTGCCTTTAATTCACTATAGTTCAGCGGTCACCAACTGGTGGTCTGTGGATCACTGGTGGTCCACGAGCAAATTTTGGTGGTCTGCAGAAGAATCTTTGCATTTTTTATATTGCACTAAATCAGGGATCCTCAAACTCTGGCTCTTGGGCCAGATAGAGGCCATCAAAGCAATTAATCCTGCTCCTAATCCAGCACTTCAGTGAAACTTCAGCCGGGCTCCTCAAGAGACAGAGTTTGCAGGGGGCCGATCTAGCTACAAGACAAACGTTCATTCTTGGCCATATTTGAGATTCCTAGCTGCAATGGACAGCAAAGCTAGGGTTGACCCTGGGCGCTTCTCTCTGCTAACAGGCAGTCAAGCTAAGTGCCTGAAGGACCCCATCCCATCACTAATTCATATTAGTTATTAGTGGTCTGGAGGATTTAAAATTAGGAATTTAGTGGTCCCTGAGGTCCGAAATGTTGGTGACCCCTGCTATAATTGATTCAATTAACCTAATTTGGTGGGTTTATACAACACGTAAAGTTAAAAAAAGATTTGACTAATTAATGGTTTATTGTGCCATGTGAGCACAACCTCTGACACACATGCAAAGCAATCAATTATCTGGGCTGGCAACATAAAGGATATTGGACTCCATCTTGCAATCTGAATGCAAACTAGCCAAGGAGTATTGGATGAAAGTGCACACTTTGCCTGGCACCCCTTTGCCAAAATGGTCTTTCTTGGCATGAGTGACAGGCAGAAGTCTTCTCTTTCCTTCCCTGCTATGGAACTGAATGCTACTTCGGTGCTTCTCTTGGTCTCTAGTGTTCCTTGAAGCACCGAGGGTGAATCATATTGATAAGGAACATAAGATTGTTAATCCAAAGAGATGTAATGAGGAAAACCTGTACCTCAACCTTCAACCACAATTGAGCCTTAAATTTCTGCTGCTAAGTGAGACAACTGTCAAGGGGAGGGTGGGGTTATGACCTTTCTTGCCACAGTTGTTAAGTGAATCATTGCACTTGTTCAGTTAGTAACACAGTTGTTAAGTGAATCTGGCTTCCCCATTGACTTTGCTTGTCAGAAGATTGCAAAAGGTGATCACATGCCCCGGGATATTGCAACTGTCCTGAATATGAGTCAGTTGCCAAGTGTCTGAATTTTGATCCCATGGGCATGCTGCAACAGTCATAAGTGTGAACAACAGTCATAAGTCAGTTTTTTAATGCCATTGTAACTTCATATGTTCACTAAACAAAATGTTTTAAACCAAGGACTTTCTGTATGACACTCCCCACTTGTCTTTCAGTATCTATGACTCTTTTTTCCAAAGGTATGTCCATATGATCCTTCCTCCAAAAGTGAATGGAAGCATTTTTGCCAAAATGTGGTTTTCATTTAGTTGTCTGTTTATACTCCCAACTAAGCTTGGCTCACCCAGATTTAATTGTCACCATTTTCAAACACAACAAAATGGAAGAGGGTTGCATTAAACAAAATTCCCTACAAAGGCCGTATACTATGGTATCAAAAGGCCCAATTCAAAACTCAGCTGCGTAAACTGTTTTAATTCTGGAGAAAAGTATAGTTACAAAAAAAACCTGAAATCCAATCCCCAATGCCACTCCTCTCTTTCAGCACATGTTCCTCCTTTTAAACATTTAGACTTCAAGGTTCAGATTTCCCGAGTTGGGCAGTCTTGTAATAAAAATAGATTAAAGGCTTTGTAAAAAGTGGGCCGGGTTGCATTTGCTCTCATGTACACATGAAATCATTGTGATGTTCTTTTTCTTCCTGACTAACTCCATACTTTCCCTGGTCAGCTCAACAAGCCAGATGATTACCTGCTCATCTGGTAAGGATTTCTCTCCAAGGCTTCCAATGCTCCAAAAAGATGGCTTGCCAAACCCCTTTGCTGGGAGCAAACCAGTTGTTGTTGTCTAGTGTGAATCTAAGACTAAGATGACATAATGCGAGTGGGACTGATTTCAAGATACAAGCAGTGGAAATACTAGATGTATCTGTCTGACATATCTAAGCCTGGATCACCCATGAAAAGAGCAAATATCTCCATCCTCAGCAGCTGGAATAGGTTGAAGTGTAATTTGTGATATCAGACATTCTGACTACAGAGTTTGGTATTCACCTCACCACAAGATGTGTGAGGTACTAATCAGACTTGGAGGGAATTTTGATTCATCGCATTTCTATTAATTGTGCTTTTAATTTTTCATAAAAAAACCTCAAGCTTTCCATTTTTTTTTAATTAGCCAAATGTCTTTTGTTTCATAATGTTTAATTTTTCTCAAAGCTATTGGAAATTTTCCACACCAGGGCCTTAAAAGCATTTGATTCCAAATCAGATGAGTTACTGGTACCAACAGATAATAGAAACAGTGATTCCTTGCCTGTCCCAAGGTCTAAATAATTTGTGTCTTACTCTCTCCCATCCATTTTTAAAATTATTTTAAAAGAAGGGTTCCTTCGACAATAGATAATGGAGAACACAATAGCTTTTCTGAAAAGGTCATCTTCCCAGAAGACAAAACCGAGATTGCCGTTCATAATTTAAGACAGTACAAAAATATATCTTCCTCTTCAGTAAGTTATTACTCTCTGGAAATTGTATTTGCTTTAAAAATAGCTGGTCTTTGCTGGCTCATTGACACATTTAAAGGCTAATTGAGTTATTAAGATGTAAGCAACAGACCATCAGGATTTCAATCCACAAAAGCCCTTGTTACACTTGCTACTGTTTAATGTGACACGAGCCTTTATTTTTTTTTGCAACATAAACCGAAGTGTCATATGAGTCTTGGTTGCTGTTTCCTGGTAGCTACTTTTCTTACAAACTGTCCCTTTTTGTGAAACATCCAAGAGACTTCATTATTAAACTGTTGTTCTCCTGAGCTTTCCTCTTTTTTTTGTTCCTTTTGAAAATACATAGCCTTCTGATCCATTTCTTTAAAGAAGACTGCATGCAAATTCTACCACAGGAGGCTCCTCCTCCCCTTTTCAAGCGGTACGGTGTTAATGTGCCCAGCCATGTCAAAGCCCATATGCTGAAAAGTGTTTTTGAAAACTGGGCTCACCCCTTTGAGATGCCGGCTTGAATAAAATGATCTGCAAAGGTAGGTGCAAATCGAGGCCCACATAATGTAGAAGTCAAACTGTTTTTTGCTGTCTAGGTTTACACGGTGTTTGGGGGCCATAGGAGCCTCTGGTTGCTCACAAACACATCAGAGGACCCACCTACTTGTCTGTCTCAAAGAGTAGCACAGGAGGAGGCTTTCCCCAGTTATACTGAAGAGCCCAGTGCCTGCAGGAAAGGAAGACGTTTCAGTGACTTAAGCAGCAAAGGCCTGGACTGAAAGCCTATGGAGATGCTCAATCATCCAAATCATGGTTGTCGCAAAGGTGCTTTTTCAAGAGGCAACTGACTTTTCTTTGAAGATGTTTCGCTTCTCATCCAAGAAGTTTCTTCAGCTCTGACTGGATTCTGGGAAAAGGAAGGATATGCACTATATTGCCAAAAGTATTCACTCACCCATCCAAATAATCAGAATCAGGTGTTCCAATCACTTCCATGGCCACAGGTGTATTAAATCAAGTAGCCAGGCATGCAGACTGTTTTTACAAACATTTGTGAAAGAATGGGTCACTCACAGGAGCTCAGGGAATTCCAGCGTGGAACTGTGATAGGATGCCACCTATGCAACAAATCCAGTCGTGAAATTTCCTCGCTCCTAAATATTCCACAGTCAACTGTCAGCTGTATTATAAGAACGTGGAAGTGTTTGGGAACAACAGCAACTCAGCCACAAAGTGGTAAGCCACCTAAACTCGTCCAACATCAGTGTGTGACCTCACAAATGCGCTTCTGGAAGAATGGTCAAAAATTCCCATAAACACACTCCTGAACCTTGTGGACCAGAAGAGTTGAAGTTGTTATAGCTGCAAAGTGTGGACCGACATCATATCGAACCCTATGGATTAGGAATGGGATGTCACTTACAGTAAGTTCATATGCGAGTAAAGGCAGGTGAGCGAATACTTTTGGCAATATAGTGTATATTCTTTGCAGACAGCTGGTCATTTGCATCCTTTTATAGGGTCGTTAAGGCTACCTGGAGGTTTATCTGTGTCAGGGTCACCTTTGGGACTGGACTGAAAGGCTCCCATCAGATTCCCATGAAAGGAACCAATAGTGACTTCCAGGATAATAATCACCATTCTTCCAATGGAGAGCTCATGATAGAGATAAAAGAGCAGAAAGCGAGCAAGAAGTCATTGAATCATTTTTAGGAACATTCATGATCTCTCCAATCCTCTTCTCAACACTAACCAGATTTTAGATTTCCAGATATATTTAATACAAGATGGGCTTGGTGTTATATCCCATAACTAATTACATGTGAGCATATCCTGCTTGCTGTATAAATCATGAAGGAACAACCGGTTTTGTGTTTTGTCACAGGGTGCATCCCTTCAGGGTTAAGCTGTTAAAAGCCACATGATGGATGTCTTAGAGAAAGGGGCTCAGTCACCACGCCTATACTCTCTTTGATGACTGTCTTTTTCTCTAGTTGTCACTAATTTTCTGACTTATTTTTCTTGTTCTCCCAAAAATAGATGGGTAGATCCTATTATTAGTGGACTGAATTGCTTGCAGAAGGATATTTAAAAAAAATTAGGCAAATCAATTTAAACATCACTTCCAAAACAAGGGATGTAATATTTCCATTATATTAAATTTAGTAAATTATATAGGTAAAGGAGAAGGTCACTCTCGCACATATGTATTAATTGTTCCCAACTCTAGGGAGTGGTACTCATCTCCATTTCAAAGCCGAAGAGCCAGCACTGTCCAAAGATGTCTCATGTGGCCGGCATGACTAAATACCAAAGGTGCACAGAATGCCGTTACCTTCCCACCAAAGGTGGTTCCTATTTTTCTACTTGCATTTTACATGCTTTTGAACTGCTAGGTTGGAAGCTGGAACAAGTAATGAGAGCTCACTCCATTGTACAGCACTAGGGATTCGAACGGACGAACTGCTGACCTTTCTGATCAACAAGCTCAGTGTCTTAGCCACTGAGCCTCCGCGTCCCCTGTTAATTATATATCTGAATATATATACAACACACAGACCTGAACCAGAGGTTGTATTCAACAGGTTCTGACCAGTTCTGGAGAACCAGTGGCATAAATTTTGAATAGTTCAAAATTCAAAATAAGAACTGGCAAATACCACCTCTGACTGGCCCCACCCCCATCTATTCTCTGCCTCCGGAGTCCCACTTGATTGGGAGGAAATTGAGATTTTGCAGTAACCTTCCCCTGGAATGGGGTGGGAATGAATATTTTACTGTATCCTTCTCCTGCCACACCCATCAAGCCACACCCACAGAACCAATAGTAAAAAAATTTGAATCCCACCACTGGCCAGGACAAACACAATTATTATATCAATTAATTGCTGAAATAATAGGGATATATAAAATTCACCATGCAATTCTGAATGCAGATCAATGGTTTCCAAACTTCTTGTTCTACTTCTATTTGGAACATTTACTTCCAGAAAACCCTGCACTGCCTCTGAGCAGCATACTGGAATGGAGGTTCAGTATCATCACAAGGGGAATAAAACACTCTCTGGAATTTTCTGAGTTTGCACATGAATAGAAAATTTTCAATTATTATCCCCTACCATATCTTAATTAATTATGCAAAATGTAGCAACATTGGTAACCCAGTCCTCCCGATCTAAGAAGAGAAAAAATGTGTTCCTGCATCATTGCTGGCCTTTTTCTTAACTGGGTGCTGTAGAATCATATTAGAAATTTAACCATTGTAAATCACAAACACTATAGCAGAAACTCAGTGTCATTCAACTTGCAGGGACATAAGTGCTTTAAAACCCAAATATTCTGAAGCCTGTCTGTCAATAATGATGACGGATAGGGCACTGTAGGGCACAAATGGTTGTGTCAACGATTAAAACGGGACACTCACAAATGGTGTTGGTCCACTGGAGGGCAAATGTCACGGCTGGCTTTCCGGAGGAAGCTGCGAAGGAACTGACATCATAAACAATTGCTGCTCTAGGACACCGCACACACTCTCCTTAATGGGCCAGGCATTCCAGAGTTATGCTGGAACACACACACACGCACGCAGGCAGACAGGCAGACAGACAGACACACACACACACACACACACACCAGGGAAGTATTACCCTCCCAGTATTTGTTTCCAGAGGGTAAGTCATCTGTGTAGCAAGTTTGGTTGAAAGGTGCTCCAGAGTTATGCTGGAACATACATACAGACAGACCGACATCCGATAGGTAAGTAGGTAGGTAGGTAGGTAGGTAGGTAGGTAGGTAGGTAGGTAGGTAGGTGGGTGGGTGGGTGGGTGGGTAGAGCTAGATAGATGATAGATAGATGAATGGATGGATGGATGGATGGATGGATGGATGGATGGATGGATGGATGACAGATTGTGGACCTGGAAGACATAGGTAAATCTATATGCTTGAAAAGGAGGACTAAGACTTCTTCAATTCTGCCTATCCCCAGTGATATTACACGGTGTGCAAAAGGCAGCAACTGTTAAGATCTTCTCACTTAACAGACAAGCGTTATTCAAGTTCAAGGATGCTGGGAAGGCTGAGGAAGGTTTTAGCCACTAATCAAAACATAAAACCTCTTATTTCAGTTTAGGGCATACCAGATTCCAGCCAGAGAATGACTTTAAAAAAAAATTAGTAGAATGGTAATTTTAAACAGTGAATTTAATTTAAACACTAATTTAAAATATATATTAAAACTGTAGGAAAGAAAAATAATAGAAAAAAAAAGTATATAATAAAGAAAAATCAACTGACTTTCCACCCTGATCACACATATAAACAATTTTAGTAACTTATCACTTCTCTTAAAATATAGCAAATAATCTCTTCTTCCAATATCCCATCTCTCATCTACTATATAAACAAATCCTTACAGCCTCATTGATCAGCAAAAGCCCATGAAGGATTACAGAGATGACAACCTATCTGTTTCAAATTTCATCAAAGTAAGCCCAGCATTAAAGCATTGGAACCTCCTTCATTTTTTAACATCCAGGACTGGGTATACCTACTTTATCACTTAGCAAAAACAAAAGCAGGTATTTTCATCTTATAATTCATCAATGGATCTTCTGCTTCCAATTAGGATGCTAAAGGCTCGCAATGTTCTCATTATCCTGAGTAAAAAAACCACAGGAGCATCTGTAGAGACTAACACTGCCATTAGTTAACCCACTATATCTAGGGGAGGTGCTTTTCTTTTGTGAGTCTGTTCTGTCCCGCTGATTGAAAAATTAAACAACAGAGCGAAAATGCATCCTGCTGCAGCCTGTTTTACACAGCAACAGGAGAAGACAGCTGTCCTAGATTGTTATATATCTTTTAAATATAGGTGTCCTTGTGGAGCTGTTTAATCAGCGCAAGCAGCCAAGGATCTGTTGAGGAGACTTCGAGTTCTTCCAAATCTTATCCCTACGAACAGCATCAAAGGCCAATTTTAAATCTATGAAGATAACATAAAGTCTCCCTTGGACATGTTGGACCAAAGACATATTTCTTTGCTCAGTGTTTGAAAATCAGTTAGTGAGCCATGTTAGTCATAATTTCTCTAGCTCCAGGCATTCTGCAGTCTCCATAGGAAGTGCCTGACATAAAGATTATTTACAGTAGAACATTTAGCAAACTAATAGAATGACTGTTAGCGGAGTCTGCTTTCTTACTTTTCAGATTGGGACGAAGACAGAATCCCTGGGTATATATAGCGATCTAGCCCTATGGGAAAAATTCTGCCAATGGACTGGATTTCCCAGCCAATAATATATTTTAACAATTCCAATCCAGACTGTTCTCCCCCCTATTCTGGCTTAATTTTTATGAAGCTTGTTAATATACTTCAGATTCTTTACAATTTCTTGGAAACTGGTAATATTCAACACAGAAATTAAAATCACTTATGCCAGTTCCAGGTTAGTGAATAAGTAAAAAAAAGCCAAAAAAAAGCACAAGCAGCCAAAAACATTGTTTTCTCTAGCTTTCTGTGTCAAACTGGCTAAATACCGTGACAGAATCAACAACTTTTTTTCATATTATTAAGTTGCTTTAAAGATTCTCTTAAAACCTTTTATTTGTTTTTATCTTGCCGGGTTCTTTTGTAAGATAGATGGCCACATAAGCTCTTTAAACAGAAAAATAAAATAGATAATTCTTTGTGCAATCTAAACTGAAGTTTAAATTGCTCCCCTTCTTCCTGGCGTAGACTTTCTGGTTGATATACAGTAAAAGATGGATTACAGATAGTCCTTGATTTATGACCATAATTGAGACCAGCATTACAGCTGCAAGTCATTAAAGGTTGTTAAGTAGGTCACTATGTGCCTGCATTGAATTTCACAATCTTTCTTGCAACAGTCATTAAGTGAATGTGGCAGTCATTAAGTGAATGCAGCAGTTGTTAAGCGAATCCAGTGTCTGCAATGGGTGTTTTTTGCCAGGACCCAGAAGTAAACACTGGTTTCCAACCCCACCACCACCCCAAAAAATCATAAATTGTAGTTGTGTGACTTTGTGACACTGCAAATAGCTAGCTACAGAATGTCCAAAATGTAATCACATGACCATGGGGGACAGAGCAGCTGACAGAACTTTGGATCCAGGTCATAAGTAACCCTGAGGAAGCCTGTTGTAACTTTGACAAAATGCTAAGCAACCGTCTAGGACTACCTGCGATTTTGCAACAGCAGGGATTTCAAGAGGCATAAGAGAAGATGCACATGGGACGGTCTCAAATGTTACTGGCACAAATATGAGAGCAGGAAGCTTCTATTTGTCAAATGCCGGAGAACTCAGGATATTCAGATAGTTGAAAAGAGTATAAAGATTTATTGCAACTGGCCATAAAAGGAAATGAGTAGGAGATAAGAGAGGCATTCAAGGTGGGCTGGACTTAGCTCTCTCGTGGGCACGCAAGGACTTGTGACGCCTCTGACCCAGTGGTGGGATTCAAAATTTTTTACTGCCGGTTCTTTGGCCATGGCTTGGTGGGCCTGGCAGGGGAAGGATACTGTAAAATCTTCATCCCCTCTCCACTCCAGGGGATACTGCAAAATCCCCTTTTCCTCACAATCAGCTGGGACTCAGGAGGCAGAGAATAGATGGGGGCGGGTGCAGTCAGAGATGGTATTTACTGATTCTCTGGACAATTCAAAATGTCTGCTACCGGTTTTCTAGAACTGGTCAGAACCTGCTGAATACCACCCCTGCTTTGTCCGCTCTCTCGGGCTCAGCCTGGTTATCTCCCATCTTGTCCCAGGCTTTTGGAGGCTATTGTTCCTATATCAAATTGTAGGGGGAATTGCAGAATTCATTGAAAAAAATCTCATTTGTGAACTCTGATAATTCTGCCACAGCTCCTCTAACCTTGCTCATTCTGACTGTGAGAAAGAATGGTAAATGGCTGACATTGATCATGCTAATCTGCAAAGTTTTGTTTGCTTGTTGATATAGAAAATGCAATTAGGCATTCAAGTGCATTATCGTCAGAAATCTCAAAACCACTATGATTAAGTTCTTCTGTGAGCAGCAGCCAAACCACTGGAAAAACACAAGTTGGTATAATTTGGACAAAGAAAAGAAAAGGAAGTTTTTCATTAGTAGAAAGATGAGTTGGATATCAGATTGGTAAACAGACAGTAATCCTATTTTTGCATTATTCCAGCTTGGTTGCCAGTCAGTAATGATAAATCTATCTGGTCCTCAACTTACAACAGTTTTAGTCACCATTCGAAGTTACAATAGCACTGAAAAAAGTGACTTACGGCCATATTTCACACTTATGACTGTTGCAGCATCCCCATGGTCATGTAATCAAAATTCAGCCACTTGTGAGGGATGCAGTGTCATGTGATCATCACCTTTTGCGACCTTCTGACAAGCACAGTCAACAGGGAAGCCAGATTCACTTAACAACTGTTTCACTAACTTAACAACTACAGTGATTCACTTAACAACTTTGGCAAGAAAGGTTGCAAAATGGAACAACATTCACTTAACAAATGTCTCACTTAGCAACAGAAATTTTGGGCTCAATTGTGGTTGTAGGTTGAGGACTACCTGTTACTGGAAAGTACCGTATTTTTCAGAGTATAAGACGCACCTTTTTCCCTCAAAAAGAGGATGAAAATCTGGGTGTGTCTTAGACACCGAATACAGCACTTTTTCCTCCCAAAGCCCTGCCCCTTCACCAAAATGGCCGTGCAGAGCCTTTAGAAGGCTTTCAGAGAGCTTCTGGGGGCTGGGGAGGGCAGAAATGAGTGGAAAGCTAGCAATTTTTTGCTCAATTTTGCCCGCCCCACTCCTCTATAAGCCTCCTAAAGGCTATGCATGCAATTCTTTTGACAAAAATGGGCCCGTTTTCACAAAAAATGGGCTGTTTTTTGCTCATTTTTGGCAGCCCCCACCCCCCCCAGGAGCACTCTACATGCCCCCTAAAGGCTATTCGTACCTTTTTTGGAAAAAACCGGGTCATTTTCATGAAAAACGGACCGTTTTTGGGAGGTTTGTAGAGTGAAAAAATCTTTTTAAAAAACACTTGCCTCTTCAAAACCTTGGTGCATCTTATACTCTGGTGTGACTTATATTCTGAAAAATACAGTAAAAAAGTTGGGTTAATAGCTAAACTGTTTCTTTCGGTGAAACTTAACATTCCTGTTCTACTCACTATTATATAAAGTGCAAAATGATTTGTTTAGTTGGTTTATTAAAATATACTCTCATAGACCACATAAATTAAAACAACACAATTATACAGGATCCAATAACAGTTATTCATGTCTGCACAAGACACACCTCAGGAAGCAGTCAAGTCCAGAAGCTAATTGTCTCGGAGATGGGACACGATGTGAATACGTTTTTGAGACTTCCCATCCCTGATCATTCAGTAGGCCGTGCACAATTGCCATAACCTCTCTTAGGTGGCTGAATACTATAGTCACAGCTGTTTCCTCTTGTCCATGACTTCAAGACAGTCCACCCAACCTATTTTCCTCTCGATGGTTTTGTGATGAAGTTTCTGGCTGGCCTGCTTGCCCAACTACTTCTTGGCAAGCAGTTTGAAGGAATGTTTAAGGTCACTTCGTTTTATCGCTCATAGTCAGAAGTTATTCCAAAAAAAAAAATAGCAGTTGTGGTTTGAACTGACTGGAGACACTGATTAGTAACAAAGTCTGTTTAAAACCCCTCTTGACGTATCTCATTGTTCTGAAGGTTGTTTTTTCATGAGTCAATCAATTTTACCAGGAAAGAAACAGAATCAATGCAATTTACTATTCCAGCTTGAAGTGGTGATAGACATGTCCACTTCATGTTCTTTCTAGTGCTGATTCCAGTTTTAACGTTTCACATTTGTTGGAATTAGTGGAGCGATTAAAAAGATTATTAGACCACACACTGAGTCTTTGGCTGCAGGTTTTGAGCTTGTCTGAATGCCTCTGAGTTGTATCATTTTTTTCCTGTGGTTCCTGCATAGAATCTCCAACAGCATCAAGTTACAGACACAACAAATGTTAATGAACCATATTACAAATCTATGACAAAAGAAAATACAATTGACTGACATAATAAAACAAAACTACAATAAGGGGAGCAGCCAGTTATTTTCTATTTTCATGATCAAACTCCTTTTTCAGAATTGTATCCAGTTTTAATGCCATACATTTTTAAACGTGTCTAATAATTTCCTAAAACTTAAAAAAAAGAACCTATGAGACACAGGTAGATTGTTGTCATATGTGTTTTGATGACACAATGAAAATTCCAGCTCTCTTAAGTTTGTTGGAAGTCCAAATTTGGTAGTCCATGTCCTTTGGGATCTTGTGATCTACAAACCACAAGAAAGCCATAGACTATAGATAGTAGTAAGGAGTTACTTGAATGACTCCTTCTAACTACAGTTCTATGATTGTATGAAATTACTCTGAAGGGCTACACTGATGTATGCAATGACACTGTTAGTTCCAGCGGAGCTGAGCATATGTTTTCTTGCAGCTACCAGTGAGGCTGGGTTTGCTGATGTAGCATAAGCCAGAGAGCTATCAGAGCTCAGCACCTCTGGACTGTGGTCCAGTCTGCCACAGTCATGAAAACATGAAAATATAAATGTACAACGATTCAGGTTTCTCGAAGAGCTCCAAGTCAGCATGCAGGATTATAAGTGGAATTAACCTCCTCAGAAAACATCACCCTCCACCACAAATGGAAAGGTCTGCTGAAAATAATTGCAAGGTCACTTGGCACTAAGATCAGATCACACCACATCCCCCTATCTTGACAAAACAGGGATGAAAGACATCCAGATAAGGGTGGAATGAATTGCTTAACAGCCTTTGTGAGGTTATTGAGCTGGACTGTTCCATCCCATTCCATTCAGATGACATCATCACTATGCTTTGGTGTGGGCTACAGCAGACACGCTGGCACGAATATGAAGCCTTAGAATCACAAGGTAGCTTTCACCTCTGAAGAGTTCCTTTAAATAAAAGGAAATGGAAATCACCCCAAGCTGACTAAACCTTCTCTGCTCGCTTCCATGAAATTGCCCAGTACGCTCTCACAGCAATACCTTGCTTGCATATTTACTTGGCTCTGTGAACCATCAGATTCAACGGGACTTCTTCCCAATAAATATTTTTTATTTAGTCACAGTTTTGTTCCATATAGCATCAAACCTTCATTAATATCCTAAAATGGTATAAGGTTTCCTACCTAGGCAGAGGGTTGGACTAGAAGACCTCCGTGACCCGTCAAAAGCGCGGAGGACAAAATCGCACTCGACGAAAGCGCGCATGTGACGTCATCACAGCGCGATGAAAAAAATTAAAAATTGAAATAAAATTAAAATTAAACCAAGCCGATTCACATAAAGGTAAGGGTTAGGTTTAGGGTTAGGGTTAGGTTAAGGGTTAGCGTTAGGTTTAGCGTTCCGTTAACGGTTAGGTTTAGGGTTAGATTTAGGGTTAGGTTAAGGGTTAGGTTTAGAGTTAGGTTTAGGGTTAGGTTTGGGGGGGTTAGGGTAAGGTTTTAGCTTTATTTTTACATTTTTCGATCACAGCGCAATGTTTTCGTCGCGCTGTGATGACGTCAAATGCGCGCTTTCGTCGAGCGCGATTTTGTCCTCCGCGATTTTGTGGTGGAACCGAAGACCTCCAAGGTCCCTTCCAACTCTGTTATTCTATTCTATTCTATTTGTGTGTGTGTGTGTGTGTGTGTGTGTGTGTGTGTGTGTAGGTGTATGTGTGTAGGTGCATGTGTATAGCATGTGTATATATGCGTTGTATATGAGTTTGGGTAGATATATAATTTCTCCTGGGTATAGGCAACAGAATTTCATTTTTAATGTTGGCCAGTGTCCTCACAGTAAAAATAAATAAATAAATAAATAAATAAAGCTATCTATCTTATTTAAATATGGTTAGGATTATTCTATTACGGGGCCATTGTATTCATGTTCAGTCAGAACTAAACCTTAAAATTATGGCTACCCTGTTCAAGATTGACTAACAGGTTGTTCAAATGAGCCATGCACAATGACAAAAATGTAATATTGTTGTGAAAGAAAAATGTCCCTGAATTTACAAAAATTCAACCATCATCTCTAAAAACAAGTATACAGAAGCAAAATTAGACAAAAGCTCTGTGTATATCCGTTTAGGATGCAAACTGCAGATTTGTTCATAACCAACAAAGGTGTCCATGCAATGTACTTGTGTGTTTGTGCATCTCTACATATCTGCCTAAACTCAAACATTAAGTTGGGTTAGGTCTAATAGTATTAAATTCAATTATTAAACTAATGATTACACTTAGTTGCCTAACATTTAAAATTATTTCATACTCAATCTGCATTATGGTTCCTAATCTCCCTTCGTATACAAACAAACTAGTGTTACTTAGAGAAGCACAAAAGTATTACATAGACATGTTGTTTTTCTTTCTTCCAGTAGAAATAGAAACAAGAGTATAAATCAAGGAAGCGGGAGGAAGGACACCTGTACTGGAAACCCAAGGGAAAGTATTGGGATGAAATTGGATAGAGAGAAGAAAGGTTGACTTAACAATTTTTGTTTTAAAAAAGCACTGGCTAGGTATTGCAGAAAAATTTAAAACCTCTTTAAATAAACTTCCTCCCAGCAATTTTGCCTAATCTTTCAACTGATTTTTCAGAGACCTTATTCACCTCTTCAATAGTAATATCGTTGTGGTATATAACTGATAAAGAAGTAATATACTTCTTGCTCATTTCTTGATTTTCATTGGCTTCTTCTGTTCTTATCAGCAAATATAAAAAAATCTCCTTGCCCTCAACGTATGTCTCTACATCTTTCAGGTTAGTCAAAATAATTGGTTACAGAACAAGTAAGATAAGTAAGTGTTGCCTCAGTTGGAAATGGGTTTGATTCTGGGCAATACATGAATCATGAAGCAATTTGGCACCATTTTACAGAAAAAGGGAATGTTGCATGAGCCTAAATTTCATTTTCAATCTCAGCTGAACCAGGTTTCCTTAGATACTGCTGATCTTTGTTTGTTTGTTTTTATCATTGTGTTTGCTTTGAATTCTTAAGAGGCACATCTTATGCCAATAAAGCCATGGAGGTTTCAATCCCCCTTGTGATACCAGAAACAAACTGTAGGCTACAAGCTGAGGTAGATAATTGTCAAATGACCTTCTTGCAGAAATGGAAAACAGCTGGGATTTTTTGGGGGGAGGGACTGGCCCAGAGATAGGAGTCTAGATCACCTCTTGCTTTTCTGCTCTAAGAACTTCATCGTTTTTCTCTTCTTCACTAGGAGATTGTTTAGAAAAAAAAATCTAAATGTGAAGCAGTTACAAGAAGTGGTCAGTAATTCAAAGGAATGGCTTAATGGGGAGCTGCAGAAGCCCTGTTATGTTTGCCCTTAAAAATGAAAATCCAAGCTTTCTCTCCAAAGGTCAAAGGGGGAAAAATAAGCCATTCCCTACCACTTCTCTTACAGAGTTGACAATACCTGTCTTGCCTTAAAAGTCACAAAAAGTTTGCATAAATAATTTGGGCTTCAAAACCAATCTGACAATTTCCAGATATGTTAGGTTTGCACGTCCCAGAAATCTTAGTCAAGCTTAGCAAAAAGCTCGTGTGAGAAAAGCATTTGAGGCTTTATGTACAATTGTTGAATACTAGCACGGGAAATACAAGTGCGGGAATAAGGACTCCCTCTCTGATTGGTTCCCGGGCGGAGCCGGTTCAATCCTCGCCCTGATAGGTCGAGTTACTCGACGCCCCATAGGCTCCTCGTTCAAACACGGGGGTATAAATGTTTGGCGCGAACCACGCCACGTTGAATCGTAGTTACTATGCTTTGAATAAAGGTTACTGCTTTGCTACCTATCTTGCCGCGTCCTCTTCCTTCGCTCCAAGATGCAAAACTGGCGACGAGGGTGGGATTAGATTCCCGCGACCACGGAGGAGAACAAGCCAGCTTGCCATCGCGTCTGAATCAGCACGAACTGCTCTTCAGGCTGAGAACTCCGGCAGAGAACGCAAAATTTTCTCTGCCGTCTTCTTTCCCTCTCTGGCTTCATACCCAATGGCATCATCGCTTCCTCCCTTCGCGCCGTTCGGATCTGCCGGAGAATCATGGGACGTTTTTATGGAGCGGTTCGAGTGTTATTTAATCGCGTCAAAGAACCGGGCACAGACCGACGAGGAGAAGTGCAGTTTCTTCTTGTCCTGCTGCGAGCCTTCCATGTTTGCCTCTGCGAGAGCTCTGGCCGCCCCGAGGCCAGCCTACAAACTTGGGTGGGACGAGCTGATGTCCAGGCTGAGGGACCATTACGCCCCTTCACCTTCTCTGATCGCACGCCGTTTCACTTTCTGCCGCCGAGTGCAGAAGCCCAACGAATCCATCAGCCAGTCTCTAGAGGCTTTGCGCACAGTGGCTGCTCAGTGCGATTTTGCAGACCAGGAGGAGGAAACCGTCGGACAAATGAGGACGCAACCAAAGCGGAGGCCACACCAGCAACCACCGACGTCCGCTCAGCCAGCCTCAAACGCACCTTGCCGCGGATGCGGCGGCCGCCATAGCCGCGCATCCTGCCCGTTCCGTTCCGCCGTCTGCCGCCGTTGCCGAGGAGAAGGACATCTCGCCAGGGTCTGTCGGGTTCTCGTGCCAGCTCCATCGTTCATGCAGCCCAGCGACCAGCGCCAGGCACTGCAACGCCGCCAACAACCACGTTCTGTGAGGCGAGCTGAGGACTGCCATTCAATCTACCCGCGCTCCAGCGCTGACTGCGTGGTCTACCAGGCTTCCCACGTCCCCGCCGGCCATCGTAAAATTAGCACCGCCGTCCGTCTCGAAGGTCAGCTTTGCCGAATGGAGGTGGACTCTGGGTCTTCCCGTTCCCTACTACCTTGGGCCTTGTTTTCCCGCCTTTGCCCCAGGGTTCCCCAGAGTAAATTGCGCCCCGCTGGGGTCTCCCTTTTAGATTACCAGGGAAACGGGATTCCCACGGCAGGAATATTCCACATCTGGGTGGAATATGGAGATTTTAAAGGAAAACTTCCAGTTTTAATTGTTAGGAATGACTTGCCCGCTCTCCTTGGGTTGGATTGGTTCCCCGCCTTGGGCATCACCATAGAAGGGGTGCATAGGATAGTTCCCCGCACCGTAGATAGTGTTTTAGATGAGTTTGCAGATGTGTTCGATGGGAAACTGGGCTGTTATAAGGGCACCCCCATTTCCCTTTGCCTCGATCCCCAGGTCGCGCCCATTAGGCTGAAGGCACGCAGGGTCCCTTTCGCATTGAGAGCAAAGGTAGACGCTGAACTTGATAAGCTTATAGAGCAGGGGGTAATTGAGCCCGTAGATCATGCCCGTTGGGAAACCCCCATAGTCCTCCCGGTTAAACCCGACGGATCGGTGAGAATATGTGCCGACTATAAGTCGACCATCAATTTGGCCCTGCAGGCAAATCCATATCCCGTTCCGGTAGTGCAACACCTACTCCACTCTTTAGGGCAAGGCCGTATTTTCGCCAAGTTAGATATGGCACAGGCCTACCAGCAGCTTCCCGTAGACGACGACGCGGCTACAGCCCAGACCATCGTCACCCACCGCGGGGCTTTCCGTTGCCGCCGTCTCCAATTCGGCGTTTCGGTTGCCCCGGGGATTTTTCAGAGCCTCATGGAGCGGTTGCTCCACGGGCTCCCTGGCGTCGTTCCTTACTTTGACGACGTCCTGGTTGCAGCCTCTAGCCACTCGGAACTCCTAAAAATACTGCGGGAGGTTCTTACACGTTTTAGGGAGGCAGGACTGAAACTAAAGCGCAGCAAATGCGAAATTGCTGTTCCCCAAGTAGAATTTTTGGGATTTCTTATCGATGCACAAGGCATCCACCCCACTCCCTCTAAAGTTGCTGCCATCAAAAATGCACCTGCACCCACTTCTAGGGCGGAATTGCAAGCGTTCCTGGGGCTTTTAAATTTTTATGCCCCTTTTATTCCCCACAAGGCGTCGCTGGCTGAGCCATTACACCGACTGCTTGACCGGTCAGCGGCCTGGAAATGGGGTAGCCGTGAAGCGCACGCGTTCGCGGCTATAAAAGATATTTTAACCTCGTCGGCAGTCCTAATTCAGTATAGTGATAGGATGCCCCTAGTTTTGACATGTGACGCTTCTCCTTATGGCATAGGGGCGGTCCTGAGCCATGTTCTCCCGAACGGTTCAGAGGCCCCCATAGCTTTCTACTCCCGGACACTTTCTTCAACGGAGCGGAACTACAGCCAAATTGATAAAGAAGCTCTGGCTGCAGTGTCCGGCGTTAAGCGATTCCATGACTATGGAATCTATGGTAGGAATTTCACCCTTGTCACGGATCACAAGCCGCTCCTGGGGCTACTGGCAGGCGACAAGCCAACCCCCCCCATTTTGTCTCCCCGCATGACACGTTGGACTGAGTTTCTAACGGCGTATTCGTATACGCTGTTATACCGTCCGGGTAAGCAGCTAGGGCACGCAGACGCCCTGAGCCGTTGCCCTTTGCCACAGACGGACACAGCCCACGTGCCCTCTCTCTCTATTTTGTCCATTGCTGAATCCGACCTTCCCGTCTCTGCCGCGGATGTTGCTGCTTGCACAAAGGCTGACCCCGTCTTATCCCAAGTAGCTTCATGGGTTTTGAGGGGTTGGCCCACGGAAAAGGTAGCGGAAGAATTTCGACCATTTAAGGCACGACAAGCCGAACTTGCCCTTCACGGGGGTTGTCTTGTCTGGGGGGATAGGGTAGTGATCCCCACAGCCCTGCGGGCACGAATCCTGCCCGCACTCCACAAAAACCATCCTGGCATAGCGCGAATGAAAGCCTTAGCCCGCAGCTATGTGTGGTGGCCCTTGCTAGATTCGGAAATTGCAGATTACGTAGGTCGATGCAGGATATGCCAAAATTCTAGGCCGAATCCCCCCACAGCCGCCCCTCGTGAGTGGGAAATTCCTAGAGGCCCATGGTCCCGTTTACACATTGACTTTGCCGGCCCTTTCCACGGCCGAACTTTCATGATAGTAGTCGATGCTTACTCCAAGTGGGTGGAGCTGGTAATCATGACCTCCACTACAGCAGAGAGTACAGTGAGGGCCCTTCGTAAGATGTTCGCCACACATGGGCTACCGGATGTGATAGTCTCAGATAATGGGCCTCAGTTTACTTCCACCACGTTCCAAGAATTCCTGGCCGAACAAGGAATTAGACACGCAGCCACAGCCCCTTATCATCCAGCTAGTAACGGCCGGGCGGAGCGCGCAGTTCGCTCAGCCAAAGAAGCCTTGGGCCGCATGGACCAGGGCGACTGGCAGGAAAGAGTGGCGGCTTATCTCTTGAGCCAGCACTCTATACCCTGCCCAATGACTAATAAAAGTCCGGCGGAGCTCTTGATGGGTAGGAGATTGCGAACCCCCCTAGACAGGCTCCATCCACTTTACGCAGGGGATCTGCCGAGCAACCTGGGGGCACGTCCTTCCCACACGTTTAAGTTAGGGGATCCCGTATGGGCCCGTTCCTTTTCTGGGGATCCATGGTGGGTTCCCGCAACCATCACAGCTTTGACTGGCCCCTGCTCCTTCAGGGCCGGTCTGGCCGACGGAACGCAATGGAGGCGCCACCTGGACCAGTTAAGGCGACGCCTCCCCGCGGAAGTAGACGGCCCGAGCCTCTCAGACATTCGCTCCCAGCGTGAGCCACCCTCGTTGACCTTTTCCCCAACGGACTGTCTTCATTCGGGGAACGGGGGACAAGCCGATACGAACTTTTCGGACAGACGTGCCTCATCCGGCTACTCCTTTCCTCGAAGCCCTTATCGAGACTCTGAACCTACCCCCCAACCAGACTGCACGGGGCCATTGGCGGACACTCCTGTCGCCGCGGAGACGCCACCCCAGGCAAACGGACATCGGACACCGGGCCCGGGGCCAGCGCCATCTCTTGGGACCGCGTCGCAGATTCACCGCCCCACCACGGACACATCTCCGCCGGCGGTTCCCCCCCCCGACGACAACCGCCGGGGAACCACGAAGGTCGGGACGAGAACGTCACCGTCCCGCCTACTTGAAGGACTATGTTTGCCTTTCCTAAGGAATTTTTCTGACTAGGGGGGGAGGGGTGTTGAATACTAGCACGGGAAATACAAGTGCGGGAATAAGGACTCCCTCTCTGATTGGTTCCCGGGCGGAGCCGGTTCAATCCTCGCCCTGATAGGTCGAGTTACTCGACGCCCCATAGGCTCCTCGTTCAAACACGGGGGTATAAATGTTTGGCGCGAACCACGCCACGTTGAATCGTAGTTACTATGCTTTGAATAAAGGTTACTGCTTTGCTACCTATCTTGCCGCGTCCTCTTCCTTCGCTCCAAGATGCAAAAACAATAATTTTGATTATCCTAAGCATTTCAAAAATTATGCATGTTTTCATATTTATGCACTGAAGATGATGACACACTAAAATCCTATTATCATTTTTCTTCAAATCACACTGAAAATTGGACACAGTTCTGGAAAGACGGTCTCCAAGGGATAAAACAGATTATTTGAATTCACTTTGCAATATCTTTAGATGATTCTAGGCTACAACAAAACCCCAAATCCAAATGATGGCATCATAAAGGCACTGTCCTAGTTACTGCAGTTCAGGCCACCATATTTTTTTAACATGGTCCTTGGTCATAAAAACAAAAATCACCTCTATTCTTTTTCTGCAACCAGCTGGATTAATTCAACAATGGAAGAGAATCCCTGAAGGGAATTCTAAAATAACTGTAGGCATTATTTTACTTTCTGAAATAAAAGAAGTCTTTCTATTTTACAGCACACCCTGTTGGGCAATCATTAGACAGCAGCAAAGAGATACCAAACTTGTAATGCTATGCTGCCATCTAATGGTTAGATCTTGATGTTCCGTATCTGGTAACCTTACTCAATAAATAACAGTAAATGGGGTGATTCTGGCAATAAACACCAAGCCACACATATAATTTCTTTTTTGAGGCATTGCCCATTTGTTTGCTGGCTCAAAGATAGTGTCAAAGACAAAAAGCTCAGAAACCTGATTGTGGAAGCATCTCTCAGAAGTTCAACCATGTATTTTGATTTGAGGAGATAAATGGGCAGTCGGTGATCTTAAACAATAAAATAGTTGCCGGCTTTTGTATGAAGTAGTAAATGTGAAGTAGTGAAGTTGTGGTGTCCACAACTTCTAAAAAATTGGGAATCCAGATTTATATAATGACAAAAATGGAACAGCTTCACGTAAGACAATTATTGGTAATGAACACTAAATCAATTACTGTGGGATTTACACCATAGGCTACTTAGCAGATGACTATGCTAGTCATTCCAACTTCTTCATCTAAAGGGTTTGAAGAGGAGTACAGAGATAGTTTCAAAGACAATCCGGCAGTTATTATAAAAATATCAACTTAGTCTTCAACAGGAGGGAGGAAGAAACCCAAAAGTTTGCCATGTTGGATAAAAAGAGGAAGGAAAGGAAAACTCTCCCAGCTTCTGAGCATTCTATCATCTTATTATACAACAATAAGTAAAGTTACATTTGTTCTTGTGGTGTCTATTTCCTGACCTGACCTAGCAAGGTCAGAAGAAACATCAGCTTCAACTGCACCCATCATGCCGATACTTGGAAGGTCAACCAGATCCATACTGGCCAGCATCTTGGCCCACAACCCTATTATTGCTCCTTCCCAACCTCTAGCCTCTGGCTACTCTTTGATTGGATTAGAATTGATGATCTGTGTCAACTGAAGCCTTCAATCTAGCAGGAGAACAGGCTTACTGGGAGAAGCAGCCAATTATGTGAACACCCACATTTGGATGAGTGTGAACATTTAAACTTTGCTAAATGGCAC
This sequence comes from Thamnophis sirtalis, assembly GCF_051295495.1. Lineage (NCBI taxonomy): Eukaryota > Metazoa > Chordata > Lepidosauria > Squamata > Natricidae > Thamnophis > Thamnophis sirtalis. The sequence goes on from NW_028261383.1 coordinate 96,680,595, forward strand.
CATTTGTGGCCTTGGATGCTTCCAGAATGTAATAGATCTGCTACTGGTAGAATTGCCTTTTCATTCTAATACAATTTGTTTTGTTGTAGGGATATGTGGCTATGGGGTAATGGGGGTGGGGCTAAGGAAAGTTAGAGTGCTTAAATGGGGTATTGTAGAGGCTTGGACCCATCTGTCTCGAATTGTAGGGGCCAAGAGTTGCATTTGCAGCAAGGTTTTAACTTCCAATAAAAAAAATGTTGCTTCCCAACGAAATCCTGTCTTCTATAAATGCTAAAGGGACTGAATAATACATGCATAATTGCAGTGGTGGGTTTCAAATTTTTTTAGAACGTTTTCTGTAGGTGTGGCCTGCTTTGTGGGAGTGGCTTGCCAGCCATGTGACTGGGTGGGCGTGGCCAACTTGTAAAATGTGGTGAAACTCACTTAACAACACACTTGCTTAGCAACCAAAATGTTGGCTCAGAAACTCTGGCATTTGAAGCACGCAAGTCTTAAAGCTGTCAAGTTACAAGACCCTTGCACACCTAATCCTTTAGAAAAAAAATGCCCAGGGGTGTTCAAACTTGTCAGCTTTAAGACTTGTGGACTTCAACTTCCAGAATTCCTCCTCTTGCTCTTCATCTTGATGATGTGCAGACGGGCAGGGGGCGGGAGCTGGAACTGGTTCTAAATGGCACTGTAGATTTGTGGAACCTCTTTTATAGAAGAGGTTAGAACTGGAAGGCACCCACCCCTGCATAAGTGCCTACACTAGCCACCATGTTGGAGACAGGATGAAACATGCATGGTGACATCATTGCATAACCATTGCAATGCCAGATCCAAATATGTGAGCTGTGGAGTCTGCATCATGAATCATGATGCATGTTTCATCACTTGTCTCCAGCCATTGCGGGTGCCTATGAATCAGATTGGGTCAGATTGTATTTCCCTGCTCAGCAATTGAATGATGATTTACTACAGTGAGGATAGGTCATCCCTACAGTGTATCTATCTCTCCATTTGCTCTTGAGGTAGGGAGATGTTTTGGTCATGCTTCCAATGGGAGAAGCAAACTAATTTCCCATTTTTGGAATGGCAAACACCAAAGAGACCTCAAAGCTCATGAATCTACACAGGTTATAAAAGGAGGAAAGAAAACATAATTTATTACAGTCATATAAGTCAAAACAAACAACAGCAGGGTATGTAACCTTTTGGCAGAATTCTGAAAACCACTGGTGTAAACCAGGTGTATCCAACCTTTAGATTTGCCTGGACCGCACTGAGTGAAGAGGAATTCTTTTGGGCTTTATATATAATATATTGTTCTGACCCCCCTCATTCCACACCAACACACACTCCGAGCCAAAGATAAGTTACGGCATTTAACTAACAGACAGACAGGTCCTTGGCAGCAAACCGGCACAGACAAGCTTGGGCAGCATTCCAGCACAGATAAGCCGTGACAGCAATCCAGTCTGCCAAGCTCACAATAATGTTCTCCAACATTAGTTCCTGTGTTGACTTCTACAAGAGGATTGTGTGCACAAGCAGTCCTTTATAGTCTGGAGAGGAGCCTAATGACCACCAGCTGAATGCAATTACCTCCTGAACTTGTGCAACTGATCCTGATGCCTATTAGCTCTTCGGTGCCGGGCATCCAGGAAGAACTCACTGCTGGCATCTGGATCACTCTCCCTTGTCTCCTCCCCACTGGTCCAAAGCTCAGGCGCCTCCTGGTGGCCAACCAGCCTCTCTGCACCCTGCTTGGAGTCGGAACCCTGTCCAGGGTCCTCCACATCCTCCAGAGCCGACTCATAGGGCCCCTCGCTGTTGGAGTCTGGTGGCAGCTCCAACGGCTCCTGCTGGGCCACAACATATATATAGTATAATTAGTGGATATAAATCATATAATGATGATAAAAGTTTACGATCTTGTACAGCTGCATTACTAGCTATTCAGGACCACAGGCAGTCTGCAGGTAGTGGAGTTGGACTTGCCTATTCTAAACTCTGTAGGATTTTTTTTAAAGACTATCAATAATGTTTGAATTCATGTCTGTGGCAATGCAAAGAAATGGAAACTTAATGCAAAATGAAAATCTGGTTTCAATAGAAATCAAGCATTCATACAGATATTTTTAATGGTCCAGGAATGTTTTTATTGAGCAAGAATATCTGTTATAGTTATTAATAGATTACCTATAAAATTGGGTGGCCGGTATAAGTCAACATTTAGAAGGTATCTTGGAATTAAGATACGATGTCACATGTCAGCTGAACTGTTCTTTGGAAACAGAATAAAGAAGATGTTTAAACAAGCCGTATAATAAAAACCAGGGTTTCGATAATTGGAAAAAGGAGTAGAAAAAGCATCCAGCAGACAAGAGAAAGAGTTTTGGTTTTGCTGGATAATATCATCAAATGCTTTTATGCTCACACCAGGCAGAGAAAAGAATATTTAGCTAACCGCTAGCAGATATCATCCCATCTTTGAATCTCTGGACGGTGATTCAAGATTATGAGATTTAACTTGTTAAAGTCCAAGAGAAAACATCTAGCTAAAGAAATACCATAGAGAATACATTATATTGTTGCAAGGGAACAGCTTATATGCTAACAAGCTTCTTTCACCACGAAGATCTAATAGGAATTGGTTGCCCTCTGGTGGCTCTCTATTATTAATTTATGGTGATTATTTTTCACCTTTGAAGGTAACTTGGGGGGAAAAAACCCTTCCTGCAATTAGAAGACCTCTGTGCTTGGCATTAAACTGCACTGACTTTTCACAGTTTTCCTTGGAGGCCTGTGGGAAGAATAGCAATAGCAATAGCAATAGCAGTAGACTTATATACCGCTTCATAGGCCTTTCAGGTCTCTCTAAGCGGTTTACAGAGAGTCAGCATATTGCCCCCAACAATCTGGGTCCTCATTTTACCCACCTCGGAAGGATGGAAGGCTGAGTCAACCCTGAGCCGGTGAGATTTGAACCGCTGACCTGCTGATCTAGCAGTAGCCTGCAGTGCTGCTTTTAACCACTGCGCCACCTTGGCTCATAAATAAACACTGCTGCTGCATTTAAAAAAAATTAACATAAATGTGATTCGTAAGACACCACCACCAATTTTTTAGGCTTGCATAGGAGTAGAGTTGCTTAATTAATAGCAGGAGTATATGTGGGGGCAGGTTTATCTCTGTGCTTGACCCCAGGAACAAAGAGTGGTCAACGTGTTAAAATTTCTTGTTCAGTCTGAGCCTCTTAAGGTTCCTCCCAATATGGAATGTCTTGTACTGGTCAGGTCCAGGAACATCTGGGACTGCTTAGTCATTCATTTTTGATTGAGAAAAATCTGTGGGCCAGCTTCCCAGTTTCAGTGATTATCCTGGATGCTTACCTGAACACCTGTCCCTAAATGGCATTTGAAATCTGTGTCAGGAACTGCTCAATTTCTATCAGGACCAAGAGGCCATCTAAGGAAGGTACTCCAGCCCTTTCCAGTCACATCTAAATAACTATGGTAAGGTAAAGGTTCTTAGGCAAATCAATTTAAACATCACTTCCAAAACAAGGGATGTAATATTTCCATTATATTAAACTTAGTTAATTATATAGGTAAAGGAAAAGGTCCCCCTTGCACATATGTGCTAGTTGTTCCCGACTCTAGGGGGTGGTACTCATCTCCATTTCAAGGCTGAAGAACCAGCACTGTCCAAAGATGCCTCCATGGCCATGTGGCCGGCATGACTAAATGCCGAAGGTGCAAACAACACTGTTACCTTCCCACCAAAGTGGTCCCTATTTTTCTGCTTGCATTTTTACATGCTTTCGAACTGCTAGGTTGGCAGAAGCTGGGACACGTAATGGGAGCTCACTCTGTTATGTGGCATTAGGGATTCAAACCGCCTAACTGCCGACCTTTCTGATCGACAAGCTCAGCGTCTTAGCCCCTGAGCCACCACATCCCTCTCTAAATGACTGCATGGTGCTAATTACAGACCTGATATTGAAGATTAATAAAGAAAAAACAAGAATCTTTACCTAAAGCAACAACCTTGCCTGCCAGCTTTACTTCCTTGGTACCCTTTCTCTCAGAGTTTGGACTTATAGTCCTGGGCTCCATCATAACTGATCTCTTTCTTAATTTCCTTTCTTTGCCCAGAGAACCACATCCAAGAGCAAATAAACTCCCAATTTCCTCTCCTCTGAACCCCATCTCCTGCCTCACATTGGAAGAGAAGCAGCTCTGCTTATGGAATCCCCTGAGGCAGCCACTTGTAAGCGTTTCCAGTCTGTCAGAAAGGTCCCTGGATCACTATGCTTGCTCAAAACCTTTCACAACACAAGCAGGCCCATATAGTCAAACAGTGTGGAAGGCATAGATAATGGCCTTGAAGGGCAGTGGGAAGATCTGTTACCAAGGCAACGATGAGACAAGCACAGCTCAAGCCCATTCCAAGAAACTAACTTGAGAAACATGGTTCAAACAGGTTCCACTCTAATTCACCATATATTTTTATGGGGGAGAAAGCACATGGAGACTTGCAAGGTCCTGTTACAATATAGGTAGGGCAATGATTTCTTAGCCCAGTCTACCCTATAGGCATGGTCCTTATATTTTCCTAATGGGAAATAAATTTAGAAAAGCAACTGATAGATTCTCCTGACTTTGTTTGCCCTCCCACCAGACATCACCAGGCTGTGGACAAAATGCACAATTGTTCTCTTTAATGTATGGGAGATGGGGTTGGGGCGGAGGCTGTTTTGACAGATAGCTAGGCCATATCAGCACATTCAGACAAAACCTGAGTGTAAACTGATAGTTGGCTCCTTTGGGATATAGTTTTGTATAGTTTCTGAAACAGTACTCAACCAGGGTTTAAGCAATTTTTGGATACACCAGTGCAAAACGTGCCAACCTCAACCCTGGACTACTATTTCTGTGTTGTATTGGGAGATAGTGACGTTTCCTCCATTCTTCCTGGGTTTTTTTTGGCCAGAATTAAGGAAAAAATGGCAGAAAAATCCAAAAACAGGTGGAATAGGAAGAATTGAAAATCATGGTTTTCCTTTACTTCCCTCCGATCCCTGGACAGATTAACATGGAAACATACAATTGACTTACAGCCTAGTCAATTTCAGCCTTCAAATGAGAAGTTGGTAGTGGAGAAGAGGTGACATCTCTTTTAACACTGCTAATGCCTGCAGAAGGTTTTTCATTCTCATAGCTGCCTCCTTTCAACACAAGCATCTCATTCTGCTTTCCCTCTGCAGGAATTTGTTTTTCTTTGCAACAAATCAGGTATAAATCCCTTTTGCTCACCAAGCACAACAGAGTATTATCCTGTTATAAGGGGACATGGAGAATAACACGCCATGAAATAAATGGATGAGATCTTGCTCAGCCAAAACAGATACCACACCTGGGACTTGGATTCAAGATGCCAGAGTGAACTGATAAAGAGCAGGTGACATTATGAGCCGAGGTGGCGCAGTGGTTAGAGTGCAGTACTGCAGGCCACTTCAGCTGACTGCTAACTGCAGTTCGGCTGTTCAAATCTCACCGGCTCAAAGGTTGACTCAGCCTTCCATCCTTCCGAGGTGGGTGAAATGAGGACCCAGACTATGGGGGCGATATGCTGACTCTGTAAACCGCTTAGAGAGGGCTGAAAGCCCTATGAAGCGGTATATAAGTCAAACTGCTATTGCTATCAGGGTACTACAAATGAAGCTATGAGTTGTAAAAGGAGTAGCTCCAAGGTTGTTCTCAATTTGCTCCTAAGCCAGAGCATGGATTCTCCTGGAGTCTCCTGGAGTCCAAGCCAAAATAGCCACGGAAGACAATGATGGGTGAATAAACTGGGTCATACCTGGAGCAGCAACTGATTCTAGATTGGGTCATCCTCAACATCATTGATAAAGCATCATAGTTTATGTCTGCAGAAAAATATTTATTTGGAGAAGAGATAAAGAGCACTTCAACTACAGAAGAAATAATGTAAGCTGCATTTTATGGTGGGCTGAGGATACAATGAAAATAGCACAATGTATCCTGTCCTTTATACATTGTTAGCAAGGTATTTTTATGGCTTAAAGGAATTTAAGAAAGACTCCAAGGATCAAGAGTCTTGAAAGAGTCACTCTTATTATCAGACTTTTAAACCCTACAATTTGGGACATGACTATCAGAAAGATTGTCGCTCCTTTGAGGATTGCATTTATCCGCCCACCCTAGAAATTATTTTACTAGGTTCCTTTGAATTGTTTTTGTGAGACAGGTAAAGTTGACGAAAAAAAATCCCCTCAAGCTACCTGTTTGAATTTGATATAATTAAATCCTCTGATTGGAAGATTCTACTCAACCCAAAAGTTTAAAAGTTACAGCTTTGACGACATGCTGTCAAGGGAAGCATGAACAGGATCAGGTCTGGGACTGAAGAGGCAGCCCAGAGATGTCCATTGTTGTTAGTTGTGAAGTCGTGTCCGACCCATCGCAATCCCGTGGACAACGTTCCTCGAGGCCTTCCTGTCCTCTACCATCCTCTGGACTGGAGTCCATTTAAGATCACACCTACTGCTTCAGTGACTCCATCCAGCCACCTCATTCTCTGTCGTCCCCTTCTTCTTTTGCCCTCAATCTTTCCCAGCATGAGGCTCTTCTCCAGTGAGTCCTTTCTTCTCATTAGGTGGCCCAAGTATTTGAGTTTCATCTCAAGATCTGGCTTTCTAAAAAGCAGTCAGGGTTGATCTCCTCTAGGACTGACCATTTTGATCGCCTTGCAGTCCAAGGGACTCGTAGGAGTCTTCTCCAACACCATAGTTCAAAGGCCTCAATTCTTTGGCACTCAGCCTTTCTTATGGTCCAATTTTCACAGCCATACATTGCAACTGGAAAACCATAGTCTTGTCTATACACACTTTTGTTGGCAGGGTGGTGTCTCTGCTTTTTAGTATGCTGTCTATTTGCCATAGCTCTCCTTTCCAGGAGCAACCATCTTTTAATTTCTTGGCTGTAGTCTCCATCTGCAGTGATCATGGAGCCCAGGAAAATAAAATATGTCACTACCTTAATTTCTTCCCCCTCTATTTGCCAAGAATTGAGAGGGCCAGATGCCATGATCTTCATTTTCTTAATATTGAGTTTCAAGCCAACTTTTGCCCTCTCCTTCTTCACCCGTATCAAGAGGGTTTTAGTTCCTCTTCCTTTTCTGCCATTAAAGTGGTATCATCTGCATATCTGAGGTTGTTGAAATTTCTCCTGGCAATCTTAATTCCAACTTGTGATTCATCTAGCCCTGCCTTTCTCATGATGTGCTCTGCATATGTTAAATAGGCAGGGCAACAGTATACAGCCTTGCTGAACTTCTTTCTCAATTTTGAACCAATCAGTGGTTCTGTGTCTAGTTCTCACTGTTGCTTCTTGACCTGCATATAAATTTATCAAGAGACAAATAAGATCGTCTGGTACTTCCATCTCTTTAAGAACTTGCCACAATTTGTTGTGATCCACACAATCAAAGGCTTTAGCATAGCCAATGAAGTACAAGTAGATGTTTTTCTGGAACTCCCTAGCTTTCTCCATAATCCAGCGTATGTTGGCAATTTGATCTCTAGTTCCCCTGACTCTTCAAAATCCTGCCTGTACTTCTGGTAGTTCTTGGTTCACCTACTGCTGGAGCTTAGCTTGTAGGATTTTGAGTATAACTTTGCTAGCATGTGAAATGAGTTCAATGGTACGGTAGGTTGAACATTATTTGGCATTGCCCTTCTTTGGAATTAGAATATAAGATGACCTTTTCCAATGTGGCTACTGTTAAGTTTTCCAAATTTGCTGGCAAATTGAGTGTAGTATTTTTTCTGCGTCATCTTTTAAGATTTTGAATAGCTCAGCTGGAAAACTGTCACCCCCACTAGCTTTGTTGTTGCTCAGACTTCCTAAGACCCATTTGACTTCACATTTCAGGAAGTCTGGCTTGAGGTCAGTGACCATCCCATCATGGTTATCAAGGCTGTTAAGCTCGTTCATGTATAGTTCTTCTGTGTAATTTTGCCACTTCTTCTTAATCTATCTGAGTGGCCTAGTGTTTTTCCCTACTTTCTTCAATTTAAGCCTAAATTGTGCAATGAGAAGCTCGTGATCTGAGCTACAGTCAGCTCCTGGTCTTGTTTTTACTGACTGTATACAGCTTCTCCACCTTTGGCTGCAGAGCACATAAGTCAATCTGATTTCTATATTGACCATCTGGTGATGTCCATGTGTAAAGTAGTTTCTTGGGTTGTTAGAAAAGAATGTTTGTTATGACCATCGCATTCTCTTGACAAAATTCTACAAGCATGTGCCCGGCTTCATTTTGGACTCAAAGGTCAAACTTGCCTGTTTTTCCAGTTATCTTTTGGCTTCCTAGTTTAGCATTCCAATCCCACCTTGATGATAAGGACATCATTTTTGATGTTAATTCTACAAGGTGTTGTAGGGCTTCATAGAACTGGTCAACTTTATCCTCTTCAGCACCAGTGGTTGGGGCAAAGACTTGGACTACTATAATGTTGAATGGTTTGCCTTGGATTCAAACTGAGATCATTCTGTCATTTTGGAGATTGTATCCCAGTACTGATTTCCATTTCTTCTGAGGGATTCTTGCCTGCAGTAGTATACCTAATGGTCATCTGAATTAAATTTCACCCATTTCTGTCCATTTTAGTTCGCTGATTCCTAAGACGTCGATGTTCAGTCTTGTCATCTCTTGTTTGACCACATCCAGCTTGCCTTGATTCATCGATTGCCAGTCGCTTCATTCTTTCTGGCGCTAGTAGTAGGAGTAGTAGTGCTCTGCTCTTCCCCAGTAGCATATTGGCATCTTCTGACCTGGGGGAGGGGATCATCTTCCAGCATCATATCTTTTTGCCTTTTGGTACTGTCCATAGGGTTTTCATGGCAAAGATACTGGAGGGGGTTGCCATTTCCTTCTCCAGTGGATCACGTTTTGTCAGAGCTCTCTGCTATGACCTATCCGCCTTGGGTGGCCCTGCATGGCATAACTCATAGCTCCATTGAGCTACGCAAGACCCTTTGCCACGACAAGGCAGTAATCCATAAAGGGGAGAGATGTCCATAAGCAGGTTAAAAAAAAAGTCCTGCCAATGTAATGGAAGCCCTGCCCTGCTTTTATCTCTGTTGCACATTAAAAGGGGGGAGGGAACTTTAATTGTGCTGATATGGATGCCACTGTGACATCCTTTTGACACCCCAGCAATGATCCTGCAACAAACCCTGAAGCTGTGTTTGAAGTATCAAATCAGGTCTTAAGTCCAACTCAGGAACTGGTACGTAACTTAACTTATGTTGTAAAAGCCAGCCTGGCTTTTAGATCAGACTATTTGAAAGACTACAGTTTTTCCCCACATGAATTGGTTTGCTTTTAGGATGGATGAAAAAGCTTTCTTTTGTCCTATTATCAGCAAAAGCAGGCATGATGAGAATGTTTTGAGTATCAGTTCTCAAGCTGCCCCGTTTTTTTGTTTTTTTGTTTTGTTTCGTCCAGCCAGGAAAGACACTTTTGATCGGACACATTTTTGGCATCTGAACTAGCCTGTTGTTAAAGTAGCCTTTAATCTAGTTGATGCTATTAATGCTTTCTGACTGCTGGGGTTTTTATATGACAGATTGTGAAGCTTTGTAGATAACTTTGCTCTGTGTATATTTCTCCAATTTACTTCAATAAATCCTTCTAGAGATATAACCGAATCTGATGTTTCTCTCTCTTTTTTTTTTACTGAAGTGCATGTTGTTTGATGCATTTTGCTGAAATTCCCTGCAGTAGGGGTTGTTGTTTTTTTTGTTCCCTCTAATGATCTCAAAAAGAAATCAATGGGTGTTTTTTTTATAAACACGCACAGAGACAGTTTCTCTCACAGAAGAATGTGCTAATAGCATTCACATAACTTAATTGGCATATTTTTAGTCTACGAACATCAGTATTATTTTTGTCAGTTGAAGTCTACGTGGTAACATTTATTGCAATTAGCAACATAATTTTTTAACTCAATGGTGGTCATAAATCGAGGATTACCTGTAGTTTTTCCCCTCCAAAACCTCGAGATAGAATTGTTCTGCATCACTCATGATGGATGGTTGGAAAATGCTCACATGAATATTCATGCATAAACTAATACATTGTACAGTCACACATTTACCAAGCCCCCTGCCTGCCTGTCTGTGTGTGTGTGTGCGTGCCGTGCGCACGCGCGTGCGCGCGCGCACACACACACACACACACACTTGTTAACTTGATCTAGAGGAATGAGGAAGAATCCTCCTTCCTCTTTCTCCAGGACATCTAGTTCCTGACTACACTTCCCTAATACTGTTAGAGCTGGGGCATCAATTTTGATTTCATTGAGCGCCACATCAGGGTTGTGTTTGACCTTGGGAGCCAGGATGGGCATGGTCAGCTTGATGGCACTCATGTCAGGGGCGTCTGTGGTGACCCGATTCCTTTGCCAGTGAAAATGGGCTCCCGAGCTCTGTTTTCAGCCACGACGGCCTCCTGCCACCCTCTGCTAGTGAAAATGGAGCTTGAGGGGGGTGTCATGTGTGGCAGAGGGCGGCAGGAGGCCATCATGGCTGAAAACAGAGCTCGGGAGCCCATTTTCGCTGGCAAAGGCCCTGCGGCCTGGGCCTTTGCTGTTTCTAGGGCGACCACGCACACCAGATCTAAGCACCCTGTGAGCCATATCTAGTCCCCGAGTCTTGGGTTTGACACCTTTGTGTTAGAGGGAAAACAGGGTTTCTGAGATGAAGAAATGTTATCCTTCTTCCTCTCAACCACATTATGCAAGTATACCTGTGCAACTAATAGGTACCCAGGGAATGAACTGCTCTTCTTAGGATTGATGGATCTTTTGTGCATATTTAAGGACAAATGTTACTTCATGCGATGCCTCAGAGTAGCATAAAGTGTATATAATTCTAAAGGTTGGGTTGGCAATTTTATAAATCATGTAACAATGTTGTACCTGTTTCTTTAAAGCATACTGTAAAATGTGATTGGTTGCTGTTTTCCTCAATCAGCCATAAGAGGGCGCCAGAATGACTGTTAGCTCTCTCTCTGTGTTCATTAGATACTGGGCTGATCTGGAAGTGCCGTAAGCTATTGTAAGTTTTGCAACTTTTAGCAAACTTTGTGTACCGAACTGATTATATGATACTGGACATTGATGGCTGATTGCCTTATCCATGTATGACTTGGACTCTTTGATGGACTCTGATACCTCTATTTCCACGAAAGTAAAAGCCTATTTAAACTGCAGTGTCTCTGAATGCTGGTTTGTGTGTTCTCCAACACAATTCTCACAACGCTTCGCTGAACGTACTCGCTCTCCCAACGGGGAGCTTACCTAACATATTGCAAACACATCTTTCTTTTTCTTTTATGCAGTCACATTCTAGCTTGCCCAAGAGGTATTGCAAAATCAAAATATTTTCCTAATCGGTATGTAACATTGTGAGTAAACAGAGAGAACTACTGTTATAAAATTCCAAAATTGCATTTGCATTTGCATTGCTCTGGCTCTTGTGACACTGATCATCAGATATTGCGGAAATTTAATTAGATGTAGCAAGATGTTTGGTTCCTGTTTTTTTATGAAAGCCAGTTTTAAAGCTCAAAGATTCAAATACCACTTAGTGAATATCCTATTCCAAAAATGCAAGGGTGCACCCCACATGTCCATGTGCATACGAAACCCCCCACACACTCCCCCCTTCATGCATGCCACATTGCTCGCGCTTAAGATACGCTTGGTATTTCCTCAGGAGGGGTGGGGAAGGCCATTTTTCACACTCCCCAGGCTCCCAAGGCTTTCCTGAAGCCTGGCGAGGGTGGAAACGGATCATTTCCAAACTTCTGGTTGGCCCGTTGGGTCCATTTTTCACCCTCTCCAGGCTCCAGAGGGTTTCCTGAAGCCTGGGGAGGGTGAAAATGGCCTTCCCCGGCTCTTTGGAAGGCTGAAAATCAGCTGGCCGGTGCACACACGCGCACTGGACCTGACAGCTTGTGTGCTGGTTCACCATCAGTCCTATGCTAATGCTGGTTTGACTCTAGATTGCTTAAGAAAATCTACAGTGGTTTAAGAAAATGTCCAGGCATAATTTTGAAAACTTTCAACATATTACATCCAGATTGCAAGCTATTACCTCAGTCAACTGCTCTTCCAACTTTCTGTTCCATGAAAACAGTGGCCCATTGCTTTTCTTCTTTTGGGAAGCAATCTTTGCGTATATATATGCTCCCTCATACCAGCAGTGGTGGGTTGCAGGTGGTACGCCCTTGCTGGGAGCACAGGGTACCATTCTGGTACGGTGCTCTGGAAGGCCCACCCGCCCACCCTCCTTACATGTATTTGAGCTCTTTGGCGCTTCCGAACACGGAGAGTACGGCATGTGTGCGACACTCTGCCGAGCAGCTTGAGCGTCATGGAGCATCGCAGGAGGTAAGGATGCATGCATGCGGTGCACGTGTGTGAGCGCATGCTGTGCACATTCATGTGGTGGACGCTGGGCCCCATTACACTGGGATCCGGAACTTACCACTGCATACCAGGTTCTTCCAGAATTTTTTAAAGTAAAAACCTTCCATTCTTTCCATCCTGCTCTACTCTGACAGGTTCCATCAGATAGTACGTTTGATGAAAAGAAAATTGAAAGGCCAGAAGTTTCCCTCAGAATGCAAGAATTTTTGGTTAATGGAAAAGCCAGGCATAAAATTGGATTAAGACCCAGCTAAATCCAGCAGACTATAATCAAGGAGAATCAGCTGCTTTTTATTAATATCGGAACATTTGGCTGTGCAGAACCTAGCAGGTTCTCATGTGTTGTTTCAAGGCTAGTATCACACACACAAACACACACATACACACTCACACACACACACACACACACACACACTTCTCTCTCATACTAGGATAACCAATTTTGGCTTGAAGTCCACGCAAGAAACCAGCTGTATTCAATAGCAATATACCTAATAAGATTGAGAGGCCACAACAATGGTGCTGTGGGTTTTTTCAGACTTGGGCATAAATTGTCACCCTCCCCCTTCCAGCAGCAATATCCTTGAGAATACAGCATTTTCCAGAACTACTGCTTAACCACAGTCATCAGGCAGCTGCTACCTGAGATTAGGGATAAGGCTCCTAGACCTCCGAGTCTAGAATCTATAGGCAGGGTTTTCTTTTTCTGAGAAGCATTCTCATTTCACATATTACTAGATCTATGCCTGAACATGGAAGTATGAAGGGATTCTTAAAGTCTCTGTGCTCTACATGAGAAAGGGCCTTTAGCTGGCCTTTTAGCAAACTGGAGCACTGAACAATGGTCTAGCCCGGAGTTCCCCAACATTTCTGGCTTTACGGACAGGTGGGGGAAGGGGAAGAGATTTGTACAAGCAGCATGCACGCTTACCTGCCACTCATTTAAACAGAACACTTTTATAGTGGTTTCAGTGTCCCTGGATCCCCTTTTGCAACCTTCTGACAAGCAAAGTCCAATGGAAAACTAGCTCACTTAACAAACAGGTAACTAACTTGACAACAGCGGCAAGAAAAGTCGTAAAATGGAGCAAAACGCACTTAACAACTATTTTGCGTAGCAACAGAAATGTTGGCTTCAATTGTGATTGTAAGTCAAGGACTACTTGTATATAGATGAGATTGCTGCCACTAGCTTTTGGAATGCTATTACGTAAAAAGTGGGCTCATGGTGGCTCAGTGGCTCAGATGCTGAGCTTTTTGATCAGAAAGATCAGCAATTTGGCGGTTCAAATCCCCAGCACTCGCATAACGGAGTGAGCTCCAGTTACTTGTCCCAGCTTCTGCCAATCTAGCAGTTTGAAAGCACATAAAAATGCAAGTAGAAAAATAGGAACCATCTTTGGTGGGAAAGTAACAGCGTTCTGTGCGCCTTCGGCATTTAGCTATGCCAGCCACATGACCGCGGAGAATGTCTTTGGACAGCGCTGGATCTTCAGCTTTGAAACGGAGATGAGCATCCCCCTCCTTAGAGTAAGGAACGACTAGCACTTATGTGCGAGGGGAACCTTTACCTTTTAACATAAAAACTATTATTGGATGTAATTTACTTTTTGTTAAATTATTTTTTGATTTGGTTGAAGGCCACAATGGGCAGGCAATTACACGATTACATAAAGCAAGTGATTTTTGGAACAGTTTTCAGAGATGTTCTGTTTTCCTTTTTAAGGCGTGTATCAACTTTTTCCAATGAATCACCTACCTGTTTTGTTTTAAGACATAAAATTGAGACAAAACCACACCTGCACTTATTGGCAAATAGCTGCTCTATTCTAGCTGCGTCCTTTCAGGATCGTTTGGCAGCTGACAAAGAAAAAAAAATTTTGGGAGCTCTACGTATCACATGATTTGTTTCCCCATCAGGGTGTATATAGTATGTAATTATTAACCTACCAAGAATTCTTGGGAAAACATACTGATTAATTTGAGCATGTACAGCATATGTGAATTAATGTAGATAACCATACAAGCAATTTCAGCTGAAGATATTTGCTATTTGTGTTTGTACATAAAATTGGATTGCAGGATTTATCTTTTCTGTAACTAATTTATATGATTTTCTAAGCCTAACAGCCAGTTCCAGCTATTGTGAAATGTCCCACAGGATGCATAATAATAATTTTCTTCAAAAAAGATGAGTCAATTTGGCAGAGCCAAATCGTTCATTTTAAATTCCAATGTTTTTAAACATTGGGCTGTCCTTAAAGTTGATTTTGAAATTTCAGCTGGTAATCAGTAGGGTAGCTGGTTATTTTATGATAAATACCAATATAAAAAAGATATACATATTAGGCCTAAATCCATTCTAAGCCTAACTATGCTGATTGGCAGAAGAGCAAGTTTTTCAGCACTGGCTTCATTTAGAGGACTATGTTCAGTTTAATTCCTTTTATGTTATCACTACAGATCTTCAAGCAACTTATTCAGTTGGCCTATAACTGAGTTAAAACACCACTGGGATTGATTTATAAATTCTACCGGCTGCTTAAAAATACTTAGCAGTTCTGCATATACTTCTTGTTTTGAATTTTATGCACAGCATGGCACTTCGTGGAAGTTTTTCTGAAAGAGTAGCTTGTTATTTTCTAATGGAGCAAAGGACACCAGAAGAAAACATAAGACTATTGAAATTAGGACCAATGAACACAGTTTAGTTTAGCTCACTGTATGTTGCCTCCATGGGTGAAATACTGGATTTTAAAGAATATAATGCATAGTTGAAGGGACAGTGTCCTCGGATGTTTAATTATGTCATTCCAAGTAGCCAAATGAGGATGAAGCCTCACATTTTTATCAGATTCCTGTGAAAACTGATTTCTTATTACAGAACTATTCTTTCGATGAAAGAAAAATCCCCATTTTTATATCATTCAACCAATCAGAAAGTAATTTTTAGATCCCCCCCCCCACTTCCAAAATCTGTCTAAGAAGCCTGCATTTAAATTAAAATGGTCTAGGCTAGAAAAGTGTAGTGAGCCAAAGGAAGGAAATCTTTCCATCCAATTTGTATGTTCTAAGGCTATGGATAGATTTGAATAAAAAGAAAAGAATTAGATTTTATTACTCATAAAATACACATTGCTTTTATGTGGTAAGAAGAACTCGTACTTGCCAGGGTGCTGTTCAGGCATGCCACTTCTTTCTGAAGCCCAGGGGTGAGTTCTAATATCTTTTATGTTTCAGCAGGAATTTATAGGCTAAACATCAGCCCCAAATCACCCCTTATTCTATTCTAATGGTACAATTTAGGCTGACTTAGAGCCAAATTAATCCTATATAACACAGGTAAGATTTCAACCTGACCTGACATAATTCAAAGCCAGTTAACTACAATATTAAGAAAAGTTTTATATTGACCATTTAAATAGACAAAGCTCAGGATTACTACATGCTAGGCTCAAGTTTCAAAATGGGGAGGTAAAAATTCCCAGGTGTACTAAGTGGTACTGTTAAAGTACATAAGTAGTTTACATAAGATGTTGGATAGCCATTTGTCTGAAACGGTATAGGGTTTCCTGCCTAGGCAGGGGGTTGGACTAGAAGACCTCCAAGGTCCCTTCCAACTCTGCTATTGTATTGTAAGTATGTTACAATCACAATCACTTTATTCGTACTCAACCTATGACCATAACTGAGCCCAAACTTTCTGTTCCTAAGTGAGAAATTTGTTAAAGTGAGTTTTGCTCCATTTTATGACTTTTCTTGCCACATTAGTCAAGTGAATCCTTGCAGTTGTTAAATTAGTAACCCGGTTGTTAAGTGAATCTGGCTTCCCCATTGACTTTGCTTGTCAGAAGGTTGCAAAAGCTGATCACATGACCCCGGGACACTGCAACCCTCATTCAGTTGTCAAACATCTGAATGAAAATCATGTGACCATGGGGATGCCACAACGATTATAAGTGTGAAAAATTGTCCTGTCACTTTTTCAGTGCCTTTGTAACTTTGGATGGTCACTAAGTGAATGGCTATAAGTCGAGGACCACCTGTACTAAAATACTTGTAATGTGACAATCATGCTGCTTTACATGAATGGTGCTCTGTGTAGTTTGGTGAAAAAGAGAAGAAAATACAGTCCTCAACTTACAACCATTTGTTATAATAGACAGTTGAATTATGGCACTGAAAAAACTGACTTATGACCAGTTCTTACACATATGACTACTGTAGCATCCCCGCAGTCACATGATCAAATTTCAGATGCTTGGTGACTGGCATGTATTTATGATGGTTGCAACATCCCAAAGTCACAGGATTTTCATTTGCGATCTTCCTAGGACCAGGGGTCTTCAATCTTGGCAACTCTAAGCCTGGCGGATTTCAACTCCCAGCAAAGCTGGCTGGGGAATTCTGGGAGTTGAAGTCCTCCAGGCTTAAAGTTGCCAAGGTTAGAGACCCCTGGTCCTAGGGAGCTTCTGACAAGCAAAATCAATGGGGGAAGCCAGAGTCGCTGAATGACCACACGATTCGCTGAACAGCTGTAGTAATCTGCTTAACGACCATAGGGAAAAAAATAGAGTGTGACTTACTTAACTGCTACCTTGCTTAGCAACAGAAATGTTGGGCTGAATTGTGGTTGTAAATTGAGGACTATTGTGGTCTGATCTTCCAGACCCTAGCATTTCACATCCCTATGCCACAACAGAAAACCCTCCCCTGAACATCTGATTGGATGAACAAGAATATGTGGGAAATATAGTCCTTCAAATAATAAAGCCATGAAGTTTATTACCATGTTTTTCGGAGTATAAGATGCACCTTTTTCTCTCAAAAAAGAGGGTGAAAATCTGGATGCGTCTTATACACTGAATACAGCATTTTTTGCCTCCCAAAACCCTGCCCCCTTTGCAAAAATGGCCATGCATAGCCTTTAGGAGGCTTCCAGAGTGCTCCTGGGGACTGCAAAAATGAGTAAAAAATGGGCTGGTTTTTTGCTCGTTTTTGCCCCCCACATCCCCCAGAAGCACTCTATAAGCCTCCTAAAGGCTATGCATGCCCCCCCTTTTTTTCCCCAAAAAACAAGCCCGTTTTTGGGAGGTCTGCAGAGTGCAAAAGCTTTTTTAAAAAATTTGCCTCTTCAAATTCTTGGTGTGTCTTATACTCCAAAAAATATGGTAATTATTAGCAGTTTCAATTGGGATCAGGAATAAATTATCTAAATTTAGTGCAATTATAGGGAGAATTTTGCGAACACAATCTAGATTTTTTTCTCTGTATTTCTACCTATTCATGTTTCCTGAAACTGATATCCTTGCAGATCAATTCTAGATATTTATTCAAAACTAGATTTGAGGTAGTAGTAGCCATTTTAACAACAGGGAGGGTGCATTGATAATATAATAGTAAGCAACTATGACAACTCACAAATGTCAACCCTGATTTTTAGAGAAAGGGTAGAAATATTAATCATCATTTATTAGATTCATAAGGCCACCAAGTCAGCAGACTCAAGATAACACATAAAATGAAAACCTTAAAAATAGGAATATAGAATGAAATATATGAATACAAATGCACTAGATAATGGCAGGGAAAATATAAATTTCAATCATGCATCCATCCACCAGTTGGAATCACAAATCACTAAGGCCTCTCTGAAAAACCAGGATTTTAGAGCTTTTCTGAAGGAGTCATAGTTGAACCTCCTGGTTTGGATTCCAGAGGATGGACACAATAAGGCAACAATTCCCATATCTATTACATCGTACTGTTTATTCAACTTGCAATGTGTCCTGATTAATGCTATGGACGGGAAAAGGCAATTAGATCCAATGCCTCGCCCTATTTTCCCCCACGGAGTCTGCAACACTTAAATAGCAATAGCACTTAGACATATACTTTACAGCCCTTTCTAAGTGGTTTAGAGACTCAGTGTATTGCCCACAACAATCTGGGTCCTCATTTTACCTCATTTTACCCATCTAGGAAGGATGGAAGGCTGAGCCAACCTTGAGCTGGTGAGATTTGAACTGCTGAACTGCAACTAGCAGTCAGCTGAAGTAGCCTGCAGTACTGAACTCTAACCACTGTACCACCACGGCTCTCTATACAGGTAGTCCTCGATTTATGACCACAACTGAGGGCAAAATTGCTAAGTGAGACATTCGTTAAGTGAGTTTTCTTCCTTTTTACACTTTTCTTGCCACAGTTATTAAGAATCACTGAAAAGGGTTAAATGAATCTCGCTTCTTCACTGACTTTGCTTGTCAGAAGGTTGCAAAAGAGGATTGCATGTCTTGAGGACACTGTAATCGTCATAAATATGCCAAGTGTCTGGATTTTGATCGCATGACCATGGGGATGCTGAAATGGTTGTGAGTGTGAAAAATGGTCAGAAGTCCCTTTTTTCAGTGCTGTTGCAAAGGTCTCAAAATGAACTGTTGTGGGTCTTTATAGAGCAGTTTCTTAACCTCAGCAGTTTTAAGATGTTTGGATTTTGACTCCCAGAACTCCCCCATCACCATTTTGAGAGTTGAAGTCCACATATCTTAAATGTTGCGGTTGAAAAATACTGTCATAGAGGATAGCCAGCTTCCTGATTTGCACTTGGAAACCCACTGCTAATCAGGGCTTCTCACAGAGCAGAGATATCACACAAGTGTGCCAAGGTACAACCATACAAATGCTCGTGGCTACTTTTTGGCTGAACAGTAGCTTCTAAGTGGTCTTCAAGGCCAGTCCCAAGTAAAGAGCACCATGGTTAATGGTTAAGGTCACTCCTGGGTGTTATTGAATGGAGAAGTTCATCTATAGCTATATTTCTAGGCTGAGAGCTATACTTTCTCTCAAACAAGAGCTTCGTTTTTAGTATTCTTTGATGACTTTTCAGAAACCAGAATATACCACATGAGCTAGCAGCCAGCTTAACACAATAATCCTGTTTCCTGAAACAACACATTAATATTAGGAACTGTCTGTTTCTGACAGAACAAACAAAAGTTTGATCAGCGGGCAAGAGATTTTCAGACGTGCCAAGAAAAGCAGATTACTGTCCACAATGATATTGTTAGGCATGATTGTTCATCCTGGGCTAATGGAGCCTATTGTAGAGCATAACTTTATGAATACCATAAAAAAAATGAGAAAAAGATGTTTGTGATTTTTTTCTCGTTTTCTGCCTACATTATTATCTGCTTTTGTGAGAAACATTCTGCTGCTTGCCTGAAGCTTTGATACATCTAAAACATTTGTAGGTTTTCTTTGTGAGATGATCTTGTGTTGCATGAACAGATGGCTGCAATGCCACCACATTTATTAAAATGGGGCAATAAAGAGTGCTGGTCTTTGGATCTGTGCCAGGAAAAACCATAAATTAGGCATGGGAATTGCCCAAAAATTCACTGCTTGGGGAGACAAACGTGGTTCATATTTGGCATATTTGGATTCCATCTGCCGGTCAATGTCGGCTGGCGACTCCCCGGGGAAGGGCCTTCTCTGTAGCTGCTCCGGCCCTATGGAACGATCTCCCCGTGGAGATCTGGACCCTTACTACTCTTCCGGCCTTCCGCAAAGCGATTAAGACCTGGCTGTTCCGGCAGGCCTGGGGCTGTTGATTTTCTCCAGCCCCATTCTAAGCTGTATGAATGTTGTCCAATTTGAATGTCTGTTCTTTTAATTTTTATATGTTCCCCCCCCCCCCCCGTTTTTATCTGTAAGCCGCCCAGACTCTCTAGGGATTGGGCGGCATACAAATCCTAATAAACCGTAATAATAAACCGTAAACCGGCTGCTATGCTTAAGGCAAAAAGAGATGTCTCATTGTTTGGGAATTTGTTTTCTAGAAACCAAGAATACATGCCTGGTCTAGACATTGCTGTAGAGTTAGGGACTGACCGCATTTGTTAAAATTTATTTGGGAAGTCTTCAGTTATGGCAGCAAAAAACTAAAATCTCATAGGAAGCTATTTAAAATGGTGTTGTCAGATCTTGATCTCCAAATCCATATTCAAAGAGCCATGTTTTTTAAAGCTTCCTGATGTAAGGATATGATCCTTATATCTCATGGAAGGGCCTTCTAGAGATGGGGAGCTCCTAAAGAGAATGTTCCTTTCCAAGTCTTCTCTCACTGAACATCTCATATGGATAAGGTCTCTCAGATGACTCTCTCCACGGGGTCATCTTGGGCAAGCTCTAAGCAACAATGGTCACCACCAGGGCTTTGAACTGTAACTAGAAACAAACCATAACTAAACAACTCTTTGTAGGTTTGCTCCAGCTAAATGCAAGATTCTAACTCGTTACAACTCCTAAATGACCTTCAAGGCCAGTCCCAGGTACAGGACAGTAGTCCACCCATGACATGATAAAAGTGGTTCTTCTGGTCTAGGAATGGTCATACAACTGGCATACCAACCCTCCTGGCCAAGGCTGCCACTTTCTATTTCTAGCAGGAGAATGTACTAGGTCTTTCTAGAGGAGCATAACTCCATCCAGAGTTAATATTGGTATTGTTCCCACGTTGACCATTGGCTTACCTTTCTGTACACTGCGAGGATAGTCCAAGCTTGGGTTAAATTCTGTCTGACTGCCCTGGACTGAATTGAAAGATCTTTAGCCACGCACCCTCTTCCGGTTCTTCAGATTTTTCGATGAAGGTGTGGACCTGTAACACTGTTCAAATGTGGTTCCATTGAGTCTGATCTTCGTTCAAGTGAAGATAGATTGTAAAGTCAAGTCCAGTAATAAAGTCACAATCCACATCAAGAAATGTAATATGTATACACACGGAAACTGTGAGAGAGAGACCCTATGGCGGGGTTGGACTCCCCTTGCAGCGTACAGAAAAGGAGCCTTCAGGTAAGCCAATGGTCATTTTCCTGTACGCTGCTTGGAGAGTCCAAGCATGGGACATAGCCAAGCTAAATGTCACTAGGGCGGGAATAACCTGATTCAATGTCTCCCCAATGGAATGAATACCCTGAAGGACGTGTCTCCCAAAGGCTGCTTCTGCTGATGCAAACTTGTCCAATTTGTAAGCACGGACAAACTGAGATGGTGAAACCCATGTAGTCGCTCTGCATATCTCTTCTATGGCCGCTTGTGTCACTCAGGCGGCTGTGGACGTGGCGCTCCTTGTAGAGTGGACCGTGATATGTCGTGGTACCTGTTTAGACTGGAGCTGATAGGCAAGGGTGATGCAAGCATGCAACCATCAGCCGATGGTGGCGGAAGTGACTTTGCGGCCCATGGTAGCAGGTTGAAAGGAAATGAAAAGCGGTTCCGAACACCTGAATGCTGCAGTGCGCTTGATGTATTTGTGAATGGTTTGAAGCACATCCAGCTTGTGCCATCTGTGTTCCGTAGGATGCCTTGGGTGTGGACAAAAGTCCGGAAGGATAACTTCCTGACTCCGATGAAACCAAGAGTTGACCTTCAGGATCCAAGCGGAGAACGACCCTGTCTGGAGGTATGATGCACAAATCTTCCCTGACTGACAAGGCTGCCATCTCCAAAATCCTACATGCAGAGGTGATCGCAGTGAGGAATACTGTTTTGAAGGTTAGGTTCTTCAGATCACAGGGACGAATCAGCTCAAAGGGAGCCTCGACTAGAGCCCAAAGCACAACATTCAACTCCCAGGTCGGGTATCAATGAACAACTGGGGGCCGCAAGTTGGAAGCACCCTTCAAGAAGCTGCAGACCTTGGAATGATGTGCTAGGGACAGGTGGTCACTGGGAGCGAGGACGGTGGATAGTGTCGCAACTTGGCAACGCAAGGTGTTTGGCCGCCAATCCTGGTCCAATCCTTCTTGCAAAAAGTCCAAAACTTGTGGAATAGAGGCTGAAGCGGGCTTCATCTGCTTAGGTACACACCATTTGGCAAAGACTGCCTAGGTGGCCTCGTAGATTCTGGTAGTAGATGGTCGACGTGCCACCTGGATGGTTTGGATGACCTTTGAGGAGAGCCTGTCCTTCTATAGGAGGTCCCTCTCAAGTGCCAAACAGCCAATTGCAGCCATTGGGGCTCCGGATGTGATAGGGCCCCCTGGCTGAGAGATACCTCCTCTGGAGGAATCCTCCACAGCTTGGTGATGGAGAGGCTCACAAGGTTGGCAAACCAGGCCCGTCTGGGCCAAAATGGTGCTACAAGAAGAACCTCCGCCTGTTCTGCGAGGATCTTTTGAATGAAACTGGGAAGGCAGCGGTGGAAATGCCTAGAGGAGACCTGGTGGCCAGTGGCAAAGCAGAGCATTGACCCCCTCCGCCCTCGGGGACTTGTACCTGGAGAAGAAGTGAGGGAGGTAAGTGTTCTCTGGGGTGGCAAACAGGTCGACTGAGGGAAGGCCGAACCTCTGTGTGATCTCAAGGAAGAGGTCCGGATGCAGGCACCATTCCGAATGATCGATCATGGCCCTGCTCAACCAATCTACCTGGACATTGCTCACCCCGGAAATGTGCTCCACTCGAAGGGACAACAGGTGTTATTCCGCCTACTTCCCCAGGCATTCCACCTCCGCCATCAGGGACATGGAGTGAGTGCCCCCTTGCGGTTGACATGTGCCTTGGTGGCCACATTGTCCATCAACACCATCACATGTTGGCCCTGGATGGCTGGTTGAAAGTGAAGAAGAGCTAGCCTCGCCACTTTTAATTCCAGACAATTTATGCTGTGCTTGAGATCACCTTCGGACCACCTGCTCTGGGCGACCTGAGTGTCCAGATGTGCCCCCATCCAAATAGGCTGGTGTCCGTAGTGATGGTCAGGCGCTGTGATTTGTGGAAGAGGCTGCCCTTGGCCAGCGCGGGAGAGTCCCACCATCGCAGGGACTGTTGGACCTTGAAGGTAATTGGGATCGGAGATGGGGAGTTGCTCTTCTTGGCCCGTTGATGGGGTAGAAGGCACCATTGCAAGTGGCATGAGTGCAGTCTCGCCCACGGTACTATCAAGAGGCAAGAGATTATCTTGCCTAGGAGCTCCAACAGCAGGACTATGGGCGTGGTCCGTGAAGCTCTCACCTGAAGAATCAGCTGTCTGAGGCTGGAAATCGGCTCCTGCGATAGAAAGACTTGGCAACTTACAGTGTCAATGATGGCACTGAGATGCAGCAACCTGGTTGTGAGGGTGACATGGCTCTTGTCCATGTTGATTGAGAACCCGTGGACTTGCAGGGCTCTCATAGTTATCTGGAGGTCTCTGACCACTTGCTGGCGGAATGGTGATTGTATGATGATGTCGTCCAGGTACGCTTGAAGTCTCACTGGACATGACCTCAGGGACGCCACCACAGCTGCTAGGACCTTTGTAAAAGTTCTGGGGGGCGATGACAGGCCGAACGGCAGGGCCCTGTATGTGTGTTCCTGCATAGTAGAAGTGTGTTCCTGCATAGTAAAATCCCAGGAACCTGCGATGCGTGACCCGTCAAAACCGCGCTCAACTAAGCTGCGCCCGATTAAACCGCGTTGCTGATGTCATCAACAGGGTGACAACAGCCAGCGCAGAGAAAGAAGGGCGCTTTAAATAGCGCTTTGAAAGCAAGCCGATTCAACTTAAGGTAAGGGTTAGGTTTAGGGTTAGGTTTAGGGTTAGGTTAAGGGTTAGGGTTAGGGTTAGGATTAGGTTTAGGGTTAGGTTAAGGGTTAGGTTTAGGGTTAGGTTTAGGGTTAGGTTAAGGGTTAGGTTTAGGGTTAGGTTTAGGAGTAGGTTTAGGGGGGTTAGGTTTAGGTTTAGGGGTTAATTTTAGGTTTAGGGTTTACAGCGTGCTTCTGTCTCCGTGCTGTTGTCGCCCTGTTGATGACGTCAGCAACGCGGTTTAGTCGGGCGTGGTTTAGTCGAGTGCGGTTTTGTGGTGGAACCCCTACGATGGGCTTTGCGAACAGGGATATGAAGATATGCGTCTCTGAGATCTATTGATGTTAGGAGATCCCCTTGCCTGATGCAGCTCAAGATAAACTGGAGGGACTGCATTTCAAAGCGTTTGTACGCTAGGTGGTAGTTTAACCTTCTTAGATCTAATATCCCCCTCCATCATCTGGAGTTTTTCGGGACTAGGAACAGGATTGAGTAAAAACCTGACCCTTCTTGACCTGCTGGTACGGGCTCTATTGCCTTTATCTCCCGAAGGTGCTGGATCTCTTGCTCCATTAAGGACCTCTTGGCTGGTGAGCAGGGAGTGGGACAGTGGATGAAGTGGTGGTGGGAGGGGAAATGAAGTATAGAGTCAGACCCAGACGGATTGTCTGAAGAACCCACTGGTCTGACGTTGTCTGCTCCCATCAGGCCTGAAATAGTTGCAGGCACCCTCCGATGGGAGCCATCAGCTGGCTGTCACTTATAGCGATGGAAAAGCCTAGAGCCTGATCCACCACGAAAGGGCCACTTGGAGAAGGGCTGTTGTCTGGCCCTGTCCCGAAAGGGTGATGGTCCTGTGACCGGTCCTGTCCCTGATTATACGGACGGTGGTACTGACCGGTGCTAGTGGATGGTTTTGAGGAATGAAAGGATTGCTTCCTGAAATAACCAGAACCTTTGCGCTCTGTCTTCTTAGTGAGAGACGGCATGACTTTCTTTTTGTCCTTATTTTTGACTAGGACAGGTTCTAGGGCCTCCCCGAAAAGCTTCCCCCCCTTAAAGGGGGCAGAGGCCAACTTCCACTTGGACTTTATGTCTGCATTCCAGTGACGAATCCACAAGAGCCGCCTGGTGGTGACATTAGAAGCCAGAGCCCTGGAAGTGAATTTGGCAGAATTGAGGGTGGCATCTGCAGTGTATTCTGCTACCTCTAGAACCTTGTTAAACTCCTCCCTCAATTTGGTGTCCCCTGCTGGAAACTGAGCCGAAATCTGTCTGAGCCAGAGGAGAGAGGGCCTGGACATAAAGGACGCTGAAGTGGCTGTCTTGATGGCCCAGGCAGCCGCCTGATGGGTCTTGTGACAGGTTCCACCACAAAACCGCGTTCGACTAAACCGCGCTCGACGAAACCGTGTAGCTGACGTCATCAACAGGGCGACAACAGCGCGGAGACAGAAGCACGCTGTAAACCCTAAACCTAAAATTAACCCCTAAACCTAAACCTAACCCCCCTAAACCTAATCCTAAACCTAACCCTTAACCTAACCCTAAACCTAACCCTAAACCTAACCCTTAACCTAACCCTAAACCTAACCCTAACCCTTAACCTAACCCTAACCCTAACCCTTAACGTAACCCTAAACCTAACCCTAAAGCTAACCCTAAACCTAACCCTTACCTTAAGTTGAATTGGCTTGCTTTCAAAGTGCTATTTAAAGCGCCCTTCTTTCTCCGCGCTCGCTGTTGTCGCCCTGTTGATGACGTCAGCGACGCGGTTTAATGGGCGCGGCTTAGTCGAGCGCGGTTTTGTTGTGCCACGCTTGTGACAAGCCCTTTCAGATCTCTTGTCCTCCGCTTTCAAGCCCTATAATAGGTCAGGAGGTAAGACTGAGGAGGATGTAAGGCCCTGTACCGGAGGATTTACCTGAGGCAATTTTAACAATTCCTCCAGGGAAGCATCCACCATATAGAGCTTTTTATCACTGCTACCAGCCTTGGCTAGAGTACCCGGTTGAACCCACTGGCGCTGCACAACGTTCAAAAATAATTTAGGAACTGGCACAATCTCCTGGGGAACTACCAGTTCCTCCAAGAGATCTTCGTTAGGGTCTGACGGGTCTACTGTCACCTGATCAATGGCAGTTACTCCCATACGGGTGGCTGTTTTAGCCTTATTCAAGATTGTCTTGAATGAAACATGTTTAAACAAGCCAGTGAAGGCTGGTTTATCTATGACTGTTCCCTCGTCCCCTTAGAACTCCTACTCTGGAAGGACTTCCTCATCTACAGCTGAATCTTCGCTTTCCAGTGAGGAATGGGGAGAGGCGGATCCCTGGGGAGCCTCTGAAGGAGCTGTCTTAGAGGAAGAAGACCTGGCCCTGCAATGTCACTTGACACATTGCTTGAGACCTTCTGCAATACCCTGGAATATGGCCTTGTGATAACCTCCTGCATTTCCGAGGAAAGGGCTGGCCTTTGGTCTTCCACAGGCCGCCTATGCTTAGTGGCCCGGCGGGGCAGAGGATGTTGTGGAGCCAGTGATAGAACTGGAGGAGAATCCTCTGCTTCCAAGAAGCACTGGAACAGATCAGCATTCTCACCCATGGATGGCCTGAGGGAGTTGGCTGGCTCAGAGTATTCATCTGAAGAAAATTCATGGCCCTCATCCTCACTATCTGACTGTGATGGGCCCTGATAAGTAGGAGCTGGGGCCTCTGGTAATTCCTCTGCAGGAATTGGAGGACTAGCCACCGGTTGTTGCTGGGCTTGTTCAGGTTGTTTCTCTGGTGCCCTTTGGCTTCTGGGGGCAACTTGATCCTGGGACTTTGATCTTTTCTTTCCCCCTGCCTGGCTCTGTTTGTAGATGGCCTCTGAGGCTGCTTTGCTAGCCTGTCTGGTAAGGCTCCTGCTGCTAGAGGGCCCTGGCTGCATTGCCTCCTGATGGTTGTCTGCCACTGTGTTGTGGGCAGGTGCATTCTGGTCACCACTCACCACCTGGAACACAGTTGGAGTAGCTGTAGCTGCTGGATCAGAAGCGGAGAGGTCACTGGCTAAGATGAGTCTTAAGGGCGCCTCCACGAGGCAAACTCTGGCACTAGATCAGATCCTCCAAGTGCCTGCAAATTGAACAGCTGGAGAGAGGCCTCAGGTATGGACTAACACCTCGTTGTTATTTAGTAATTGCCACTTTGTAGGGGGGGAGACAGAGAAGTCATGCTGCCACCACTCTCCAAGGCTCGCTCCAAAGTGCAGGGAAGAACGCGGCAAAATTGCAAAACAAAATGGCCACCAAAAGTTTTCCCTCACTCAAAATGGACGCCACGACTACTACAGCTGACAAAAAACAGCGCTAAATTCAAGCCTGCAGAAACACTGGCGTGAATGGTTGGGTCCTCGCACCACTGACTGTTGCACTGAACATTTCATTTAGTGACCGGCAATGGTGCAATGGCTGGGTCCTCGCATGACTCACCGTCATGCCACAACACTGAAACAAGTGCCAGTGGCTGGGCCCCCTCACCACTGACCGCTGCGCTAATACAAAAAGCGAATGCGGTGGCTCCCAAGCCGGCTCGCATAGCCCAGAGAGTCAGAGAAACCACACACGCCTGGAGAAGCCCGGAACAAGCGCCGGCAACAAGCAGAAGCCAGGAAATTAAAAGCAACTTTGACAGTCCTTATTTCCTTGCAGGATGAAAAAACATTTTTTCTGGTTGGAAAGTCCAACTAAAGGTTAAATTTCTGTTGATATGCTGGAACCACTGAAAACATGTCCTTTGGGCTAGAACTGAATTGAAAAATCTGAAGAAGCGGAAGAGGAGACGTGGCTAAAGATCTTTCAATTCAGTCCAGGGCAGTCAGACATAATTTAACCCTGCTTGGACTCTCCAAGCAGCGTACAGGAAAACAGTTGATTTCTGAAGCTATGAAATCTCCATCTTGCTAGAATCTCTACCAGTTTCTTCCCATCTAGATTTTTATAGCTTTCAGACTTCGAGACTCCCATTAATCTCCTAGGCACCCTAGGGTAAAGATGTATCACTGTGCATTACTAATGATACTTATCCCTAAACTGCTGGATGAGGATTTTGTTCTTTACCTCTAAGCCTCACCATATGTCATCAGTCATAGTGACCAATGCAGTTTCATGTCTGTGCTTGAACCCTGATTAAAAAAGATGAAGATACTCTGCTTCTTCTGTTCTTTTTGCAGTAGTCAGTTCTCCTCCTCCTCCTCCTCCTCTTCCTCTTTTACCGTTTCGGGTGGTGAGGGAGACACAAAGTTCTGGCTCTTGCTCTTCTGGCAGCCTCAACCATTCTTAATTCATGTTGTATTGTGTCTTTGATGTTGTCTCTTCATCTTCTTTTGGGTCTGCCTCATCTAATGTTCTTTGACCTTCTTCTCTTTTGGTATATGCCTTGTACGTTATGGAATGACATCACTTCCTATTTCCCTAAAGGAGCAGATTATAGACCTAGCAACAGTTGTCCAATATGGCTAGATTTAGGATCTATTGAGGAAAGGTCACACTAATATCCTCTTCAATCGTTCCACTACCTGTTCCTCTCATAAGATAAATCTAACTGGTACCATCTCCCTACAGAGGTTTGTGGTACCAGTCAATCCATAGTCACTAGAAAGTGATTTGTCCATGAAAAAGGTGAAATTGTTATATTTCCTACCACCAGGCCATATTTTAACCATTCCATGGTGTAAAATAAGTGTAATGTGTAGCCTGTTTTGTGTATTAGGGGTATGATGATTTGGGGCAAACCAAGGTTGCTATAAAATCCCAACTAGCCTAAGTAGCCCAGGCAGATTAAATAGAAATCACCCAGTATTATCAACCTAGATGTCTCACCTAAATCACCTTACAACTAGGTTGTTCTAATTATAATTCAAATCATATAATTGGAAGCAAAAAGATTTAAATTTTTCATTATTTGTTTATAAACACTAACAGAGCTGTCATCAACAACATCAACGGGAGTGAAATAATTGGAAATGGAGAAGGTAATGTTTTATATACGGTAAAACTCAAAAACAAGTTGATAAAAAGAAACAACATGGCTTGATGATGAGCCAAGGTGACACAGTGGTTAGAGTGCAGTACTGCAGGCTACTTCAGCTGACTGCTAGCTGCAGTTCAGCAGTTCAAATCGCATCGGTTCAAGGATGACTTTCATCCTTCCGAGGTGGGTAAAATGAGGACCCAGATTGTTGTGGGCAACATGCTAAGACTGTAAACCCGCTTAAAGAGGACTGTAAAAGCACTATGAAGCAATTTATAAGTCTAAGTGCTATTGCTATTCTTATTGATGCTAGCTCTTGTTTGTAAGGCACTGCATTGAACAACATGAAATACTGCTCTTGCGCGTAAACAAAAGCTGAGAACCATTTTCTGTATCACATGGATAATACTTAAGTCATTTGCAAATGCAGGAGCATTAAGTGGAAACAATTGTGGGCAGTAGGCTTAACACATAAGGTTCCACCACAAATGCGCGAATGACAAAAGCGTGCCTGACTAAACCGCGGTGACAAAACCGCGCCGACGAATGAGCGCTGAAGCGCGCCAACAACAGCGCGCCGACAGAAGCGCGCTGTAACCCTAACCCTTACCTTAACTTAAATCGCGCTTTTGTCGGCGCGCTTTTGACATCGCGGTTTTAGCGCCACGGTTTTGTCGGCGCGCTTTTGACGTTCGCGCATTTGTCGGGTCACGAACACATAATACCAAGGCACATCCTTTACAAAGCAATTCTAAAATCATTTCTTCACAATGAGAGATGAACAGAGCATTTTTACATGGCATTCTTATTGCTGTTTAATTTAAACCAGGGTTTGTGGAATTAACTATTTTGGGGTTAGCATGAAAGATTGAATCACCAACTAAGCACCAGGGTTGAAAGCCATTCTACAATACACAAGAAAATACGTGATTCAATTAGGCCTATGGAAATTCTCAGTCATCCGGGTCATGGTTGTCCCGAAAGTGCTTTTTACATCAGGGCTGAAGAAGCGTCATAGATGAGAAGACAAACGTCTTCAAAGAAAAACAAGGAAGTCCAGTTGCCTCTTGAAAAAAGCACCTTTGCCATTCAATGATCTTTGTCACAACTAGCTACTATTGTAGGGCTGACTTCCAGCAAACTAGCCAGCCACATTTTAACCTCAGGCATTGGGTGAACCCAGACCAAAGGTTAGCTACTAGTAGCTCTGATGTAAGCCTAGACCACTGTCTGAGCTAACCAGGAGTAACCACGCCAAGCCACACTTCAGCTTCTGTCCATTTCTCCTGCAGAGCCTTCGCGGGCACACGCGAGTCTTTTTAGCGGAAGAAACAGCAAGAGGGCCGAGTAACCTCTCTTTCTCAGGGCCCACCGTCGGCACATGAGCCGGCTTGTTTACCAGCGTTTCGATGCCTTTTCCCGCCCAAAGCCTAGGCGTCGCCCTAAGGACGCCTCCGGGCGGGCTCACGAGCGACTTGCCTTCCGGCAGGATGAAACCTCTCCGATCGGCTGAAGGTTGTCTCGGGCGGGGCCGATCAGAAACCAGCTCGGTGGGGGGGGTGGCTGTGGGGGGTGGCGGGGGGAGGCGAAAAAGGCGGAGTCTGACCGGCAGAGACCCCACCTCCGGAGAGATGCCAGAACCAGTCAGAAGGGCGCAGCGCGGGCTCCTCTGTTTCGCACCCGGCGTGGGGGGTGTAGGTCTTCCTCCGCCGGCCGTTCTTTGTGCCCGTAGCCGCTATGCGGGATTACGACGAGATCATCGCCTTCCTGGGCGAGTGGGGTCCCTACCAGCGGCTCATCTTCTTCTTGCTCAGCGCCAGCATCATTCCCAATGGCTTCAACGGCATGTCCGCCGTTTTCCTAGCCGGCACCCCCGAGCACCGGTGCCGGGTGCCCGCCAACGCCAACCTGAGCGCGGAGTGGCTGAACGCCAGCATTCCCCTGGAAGAGCGCGACGGGCGGCAGGTGCTGAGCCGGTGCAGCCGCTACAGCCTGCAGGCTCTCATCAATTTCTCTGCCTGGAACCTGGTGCCCGGCCGCGACATCAACCTCAGCCAGGTGAAGAGGGAGGAATGCCTGGATGGCTGGGAGTATAGCCGGGAGGTTTATCTTTCCACCATCGTCACGGAGGTAAGCGAGTTGCCCGAGGCTTCGGGACGGGGATGGCGGGGAGAGGAATCGGGAGGTCGCGGCCCGCTGTGTTGTTCCGGGGTTGAACCGCGAGGCGTCGGAGAGGTAGGTGGGTGGGCGGCCGCGTGGACCGGAAAAGCGGCGGCAGAGATGCAGATGCACGCATGGCCGTGTGAAAATAGGAAGCCGCCCAGGTGGAAAATGGAGTAGGTAAGGGTTGGGGTGCAAGGCGAAGGAAGGGAGGGGCTTTACTGGGGCCATGTTGGACGCGGGCTTCCCAGCAAGATGATGTCCCCGTCTCCAAAAAGGACCGCTTGGGCTTCTCCTATCTTTTCCTTTTGCAAGAGAGAGAGAGAGAAAGAGAACGCGGGGTTTGTTGCCAGAGTGTGTTTTGAGAGCACGTGGCACGCCTGCGATTGCGTAGCTACAGTGCTGTGGTTTTCAATTCGGCGGTGCCGATTAATTATTGCCAACTTCTCTGAAAAGGGAAGGGTTTCGGAACTAAGATCCTTACTTAATAGAACGGCTTTCTTGTGGTTTGGGGGGAAAAGTCCTCTCAGTTAGAAGCATTTGTTCTGGCATCGCTCGGCGGTTTTTTTTAAAAAAAAAATCTTGTAACTTAACGGGTTTTTCTCTCTCGCTCCTCCTTCAGGAATGGTGGGTTTGGAAATTGCGATGCTTTTGTAATGCCTGTTATGTATTTGAACATTAGCCTGATGAAGCCTGTCTGAATGAGGATTTCATACCTCAATGCTGGCAGATTGACGTTATACAATACACATAGTAATACCCGCATTTCTACTTACTTGGCCAATAAAAACATCAAAATTATTAATAGTTAGTATTTTTCTATTTAACCGTACCCATATGAGCAGAACTATATGATGCTTTTGCATATAACATACATATCCATATACAAACATGCTACTTATACAGAGAGAGAGAAATAAATACGGTAATCAAACATAGATCAATCAACTGTTCATAAATTTCCAGATGAACAGAGAAGTCTTGACCTTAACCAAGATATGCCAATTGTCAGTATTATGTCAGGGCCTTTTCTCACTTGACCACTGTTATTTCTAATGGTAGAAACAGCTCCGTGTGCAGGGGGAATCACCAGTGTCAAAATAGCAGTGTTAGTGGATAATTGCACCTTCATCTCTTTTTAACATGCATCAATCTGTTGTGCTTGCCATTTAAAAGTCATTGGCACAAACACATCCCATAAACATTCATGGTCCTGAGATGGACATGATATTGTTCTAGGTCCCATTTAAAGTAGAGCATAGTATTTGACATGGAAAGGTTGACCGCTATCATCCTTATGCTAACCAAATACATTTCAGTATTTTGAGTTTCTTTATATACTTCTTATTTATTGGACCATGACTTAAATAGACAAAGAAGTTACACTGATGTAAGATGTAGTAACAGGTAGCAACAGAGTGGGAACTTTGGCTGTTGGCAGAAGTTAAATAGTTAAATAGAAGTTAAAAGTTAAATGGTCTAATTACCATAATTCTTTGCAAGTAGACATTTCTGGAAAGCATATTATGGGACTTTAAAGATTCCTGATTGGATCAGTGAAGATGCTGCTAAGTTTCTTCAACGTCTTATTCCTATACAAGGGAAAACAATGATGGATGCAGCTCTGCAGTAGACGGGCTGTATCTTCACAGGTTACAGATTGACAAAGATATCAGAAGCATTGATGTTATCTCGTTCTGTGTAGGAAGAAAGGCGCTTGGTTAAAGCCAAAATATATGTCCTATTTGCAAAGTGCTTGATCAGAACGAAGTATAAATCATCTAGTAGATGCAATCCTTGATGATTTAGTATCTTCTCTTCTGACATTTTAATGTAAAATTATGGGCTTAATTGATAAGCGTAAGAGACTTTAAATCCGTCTCTATACCATTTTTTAAAAAAGGAATGTTATAAACAGTTTCTGTACTGTTGTTGCGAACTGGATATCTGGCTCATTTTCTAAGGTGTGATTCACTATCTGGAGACTTCCGAAGCAAGTTAATCTCATACACTACTTGCATGTCTCAAGGAATCAAGGAGTTTATTTTTTACTTCTTCTTACCTAATTTTGATTATGATTAAATGTTTCAGTAACATGAAATGATACAAATAAAAGCATATAGATTTCTAGCCCATGGCTATCCCTATAGTCATAGGAGAAGCTGGAAGGTTCAATTTCTTCTGACAGTAATGATCCCAACTGTAATTGCACTATATGCAATTCCAAATAGTGATGATGATAATAATAGAAAAAATTGACACACATGAAAATTTCTTTTTGTTTTATTTATAAGATTTGCATGTCTGCCACCCTCTGGACTTCTCACAACAACAATAAAAACCCTGAACCATAACATTACACACAAGCATAATGTTACACACAACCAAAACCTAGTACCTATCTTGTTGGTGCCCCAGCAACCAAGACCAATGACACTCACTCTACCCCAGCACCTAGTTAAAAATCCAGGTCTTGATGGCTTTTTGGAAGACTGCAAGAGTGGGGACTGGTGGATTACTAGTAAGAAGCTGTTCCATGAATAAAGGGAATCTCAGAAAAATCCTGCTTCAGAGATCCAATGAGATGGCAACATTTTAAGGAGGAGACCTACAGCTTGCCTACCCTATTCAATCTGATATTACAAATAACCTGATTCCATTCCTGGTAGTGCTTTAAAGCTGATAATTAGCAGCTTGAATTACAACTGAAATTAATAGCTAAATATATGTCAACCTTTCAAGGTACGTCAGGTAAACAGATTATAATAGATTCTTGAAACCTATCAGAATTTCTCTCTGTCTCATATATCAAAGATAATCAAGGGAGGGTCACCTTGAGTTTCTTTCTCACCGCCTCCACTTTCTCTGAATTGAATTAGTATTTTCATAATTGCTCTCGCATTCCTTCTTCAAGGTTATGTCCACACTATCACATAGCTTTACATGTTTTTTAAGAAGATGACTCTAAACAATATCTCTAAAACATTTGCTTTTCAGTAAGATTGAGAAGAGGTAAACTCTTACCAGCCGTAGGTGTATCTATCCCCTTACAATACTCTCTCTAACAGTAAAGACAGCATTGCTCAGTTTTAGCACATTGGGTCAGTGTGCTACAAACATAACCAAAGCTCAGTTGTCGCTCAGGAATGCAGGTAGTCCTTGACTTACAGCTGTTTATTTGTTTAATAATGGTCCAGAATTATGATGGCCACCCAAAACATAGCATTACTATCCCCATGATCATGTGTTCATGATCTGGATGCTTGGCAACCTGTTCGCACTTGCGACTGGCTGCCAAATGTCCTGGAATCGTGTGATCGCCACACGATCTTTTCTGCCAGCTTCCCTAGAAAGTCAATGGGGAAGCCAGCAATGAAGGTTGTAATATGCTACTGCCTGCTGATAGGATTTCCTCTTGTCTCTGGGGGCTGACTGAAAGAAGTGCCTGTCAAGGGGAAGTGAACTCTTTTGATAGAGTGAGAAATGGAGCTGAAATCCTGAAGATATTCAGCCGTGTTTTTGCACCGTGCTTAAGGAGTTCCCTTCGATGCACAGAGGGGAACTGGACTCTCAGGAGGCAGCTCTTATCAGCCCAGCCCCCAGGGATGAGATGGAGCCAAAATTCAAGCAGAGAGGCAGCATGATAAGGAGTGCAGGATGCCTCAGGCGGACTTAGGAAGCCTAGTACAGGCCACACAGAAGTGCCTCTTCGTTCACGGACTGAAAGTCCTACTTGGATTTTGGCAAGGAGAATTTTCATCTCCTGAGTGGATCTTCCTAGGATTTCCCCCATCTCTGAGGCACCCTATGCTCCTTACCTTGCCATTTGCTTCATGACTCTTGGAATCATTTAATGGCCACAACTGGTGCCAGGATTGTGTTTGTTGAATAGCAGTCACATGGGCATTGTCAGCACCTCTCCATTAATTAATTAGGAAAGAAAGACCACCAGACTCCATGTGTGGAAATCAAGTGTACTTTTACTAATTAAGAATGATTAAAGGCATAGCAAAGCGAAATCTGAATATTTAGGCGCGAAAGCGATTGATATATAGAATAGCCCATTCCCCACCCCTTGGCATCACAGTCCCAGTCCAATCATAATTCTTCCAAGTGTCAGGTGTGAGATAACTTAAAAAGGCATCACAAAGATGGAATGTCGGTGCCGTTAGTCCTGGCGGGAAACACCCACGCATGCGTAGTCCGATCAGCCGGTGAACTCCAGAACCTTCCTCCAGCACAATGAGTAACCCCTCCCAGCACAATGAGTAACCCCTCCCAAATACCATGCCCTCCCTCCCCGTTTCATGGCAACCGAAGCAACAACAAAGGAGAGGCTGATAGGCATGGAAAGGAAAGGAAAGGAAGCTAAAATGAAAGTACACATCAAGGTATATATGTATCAAGAGATTCATAGATCATATTTTTAATTTTTTTAATACTCATTTTATATGTTAACTACTTTATAATAGAGTCACTTTTCATGAGATGGGGCAGCCATATAAATTTGATGAATGAATAAATGATCAGGTAGCACAGAAATGATTGTAGTTGGTATTCTAGCTATAATTGAAACAGCTCTGATTAAGGAATCTGCAATTCCATCCAAAACAGGCTTCAGCTTAATCCCTGACTCTAGTGTTGTCTTTTCCAACAGCAGCTCTATCTTGCATGAGTTTATTTCCAAGATAACGAGTTTAAACAACAGAGTACTGATTGTCTGAACTTAGGCAGTAGGGAGCAGTAATGTGTATCAGAATACTATTAGATCCCACTTTGAAACTTTGGATGAACTTCTCCAGTAGTTTTAGATAGTTGTTTAATAACATAGGAGACAAGGTAGACCCTCTCTGAATGCTCAATGATTTAGGTGAGAAATTGCAGTTCCCTAACAGTACCATCCAAGCACATCCTGATAGAAAGGACCAGAACTGCTCAAATTGGAAACTATTTCTTTGGAAACCTGTCCTATTTTTAGACAAATATGCATCCAAATAACATCAAGATTTATGCCTTTGGTCATCTTTAGTGTTTCAAATTTGTTTAGCTATTCAGTCAAATTATAAGGATATAATAATAAGGCAGTGGTGGGTTGCAGGCGGTATGCCCCGGTACGGGCATATCGGAGCCTGCCTGGAGCACCAGATACTGTTCTGGTACGATGCTCTTCCTTAATTCTTTGCTCATATGCACTTGATGGTCCCTTGAAGATTATCTGGAAATTATAACCAGTATAGAATGCAACAGCATGTGCAGTTTGGGGTGTCCCTCAGTTTGCCAATAGATATGATCAGGTGCTGCCTTTTGCTGTTGCAAGTTACAATGGAATGTAAATTTCTGTGCTATGAAAGGACTTTAGTATTAAGAAAGAAATGTTGACATAAAATCAATGTCTATGGTGACTATCTTAAAAAGATAAAGGTAAAAGCTCCCCTTACACATATGTGCTAGTTGTTCCCGACTCTAGGGGACAGTGCTCATCTCCATTTCAAAGCCAAAGAGCCAGCGCTGTCCAAAGACGCCTCTGTGGTCATTTGGCTGGCATGACTAAACGCCGAAAGTGCACGGAACACTGTTACCTTCCCACCAAAGGGGTTTCCTATTTTTCTACTTGCATTTTTACATCCTTTCGAACTGCTAGGTTGGGAGCAGCTGGAACAAGTAAGGGGAGCTCATTCTGTTATGCGGCACTAAGGATTTGAACCGCCAAACTGCCAACCTTTCTGATCAACAAGGTCAGCATCTTAGCCACTGAGCCACTGCATACTATGTGACTATCTTAGGTTGTGATATAAAAGCTAAATATTTATTTACCTTTCTATATTTACATTAAATATACATATTTATATTTATTTTCAGCTGCATTGTTTCAGTATTTAATAATATTTGATCTAGAGTCCCGAAAACAGGATCAACACTATTGTATTGGCTAAGTGCACAGTAACTTAAACAAGTATTTTTAAAGTCATTTGGACTGTTTATAATGGTCTGGTTTCTACAATGATGCAAATAGATAAATTTTTGTTCCCACTTGCAAAATCTACTAAAAGTTCTGCTGAACTGAAAGAAATACCTAAAATACATGAAACTCTGTTTTTTGACTGATTTGAATGAGTAGCAAACTCTGGATTTTAGATGGCACCCTTTGTACTAGCCTGCATGGTGTTTAGGATTCTCCTTAAAACAGGTATGTTGGAAGCACCTTTTGGTGATTTATTAAAGCACTTTTTCAGAAACAGAAATCCAACTGTTTAGTGGAATCCCGTATGGTTGCAAATCATTTCATAGATTCAAAGACCAGAAGCATGAAAGCAAGTGCCTTTCCAGGTTCATGAATCCAGTTCTACTTTGTCTTGAAACTAATCATTATCTTCATTGCTGCAACTACAACACATTCTTTTTAATTTTAAACAAATGGATTCATAATTCTTAATTGTCACGGTTCTTACTGAAATCATCTATGCAAGACCTGTCAAACTGATACGGCCCATGGAGCGCCCCCCCCCCCGCTCCACAAAGGCAAAAGTCGTTGCGATCCAGCCCATGATGCGATCGAGTTTGACACCCCTGATCTATGGTACATCACTAATAGTGTATGCAAAGCATAATGTGCTTTATTCACTGTAAATAAAATAAAATAAAATCGTTATTCATACACGTGGATGCAAAAAAAAGTGAGAAAAGCTCTATGTGAACCTTCCACCTCACACGGATGTTTTAATAATGTGCACAGATGCCTCATTCATACTCCTTCACATTGTGAAGCTCTCCATTTGAATACTTTGCACAATGCTATTTATAATTATTGTACAAAGCAAGAATTGTTTGCACAATACCAAAAAGAAACCAACTTGCAAGAACTCAGTACAGTGGTTTCCTATTATACAATAGTCTTTTAAGCAACCCAGAAATTATTTGGTTGACTTGGGATTTTGGGAGTTATGTTCCACTGTTGCTGGAGGGCACAAAGTTGCGAAAACTGTCTTTACCTAACTGCATTTAACCATCATTTTGATAAATGTATTTGCACTTTTGAAAGAATAAGAATACTAAGCCTATGCGGCTTGCTTGGCTAAGTATTCTTTGATGAATTGTTGAAATAATGTTCAGGACATACAAAATTGGAAATGGATTAATGTTAGGGCATGTCAGTCAAAAGACAAGAATCTGCTATATAGAGGTTTTTATAATAACAATAAAAGCCTCTAAGTAATGATGGGGGAGTTGGAGTGCATTGCTTTCCAATAAGAATAGTGTTTGTGTGTGTGTGTACAAAATATCCTTAGAGAATCGATATAAATTCTGTTGAAAGGGTAGAACAGTAAATACTATGTTTATAGGAGTCATTTTGTCAAAATGAGTATAAAATCTAACAACATGACTGTGAGTTAAGCAGATCATGGCCATACATTCAAGGACTGGTCATAATTACCATTAATTCAACATCATGGTAAGTTCAAATAATCACTGAATAAGTGATCAGTAATCAAGGACCCTGTACAACTGCTGCATGCTGTGTTGACATGTTAATTAAACTACTGGTAATCTGTGATGAAATTTTGGAATGCTAATCAGAAAAATATTAGTCACTTGCAGTTGCAATATTTGGCACAAATATCAATCGGATGTAGGAATATGCTGTTACCCACCCAAATAAAATGCTTAGGGCAGGGGTGGGTTCCGGCAGAGACGCAATACAACTAAAATTGCTCTGCACATGCGCAGAAGTAAAAAAAAAAAAAGCTGTAAGGGCCGCCGGAAGAACTGGTTCGGAGGCATGGCAGGCCTGGGTCGCTGCCAGTTCCAGCCACTGGCAGTTCCACCACTGGTTTAGGGTAACATTTGATACAGAGAAAGAAATCAGGGAGGCATGAAAACAGACACTATGAAGGGTGTTGAGTGGTTGCCATCATAAGCAAAAAAGCATTGGGAGAAGGAATTGTTAGCAACCAGTCATATTGCTATTTAACATTGGATAATCACTAAATAAGTGATCATGTAAAAGTATATGGGAAAGACCTTGGGAGACTCAGCCAAGAGACAGAGTAGCCTTCATCTGGATAATATGCCAGGCAAGAGGCTTAGAAGCTACTCTCTAGAGTTCACTGGGCTGTCAAAGGAGATGGGTGGGGTGGAGGGGAGATTGTACTTTCAGAAGCAAGATTCTGTCAATATAGCATTACAATAATGTGGAATTAGCTCATCTGGTTGTGATTCTTATCTGGTTTATCTCATAAGCCTGACAAGTCATAACCCAAGGATTACCAGTAATCCTGAGTGGTAACTACGGCCTAGTATAAGACGTAAGTGTTGTGGAACCAATAGCAATCAGTGACCATACTATTGTTAAATTGAGCATGCATGTGGGTCAGAGGGAAGTAGCTGATGGAACCTATTATTACACAGTCACATTTTATTACAAAAGGGAAATTTCCAAAATGTGGATGGGATTGATAAAAAAATACTGAAAGGTTAAATCAAGAAAGACATTTCCCTCTATAATGCATGTATAATTCTATGCAAAAGGAGGACAAAAGGAAAAAAAAAACTATAATATGCCTATGTAATACATAACAAGCAGAATCGCAGTGCACGTATAAAATGGTAGAGGTTATGCTGGATGCCCCAATACACATTTTGTCATTTTGATGTCATTATAGTTAGGAATGTCATTATAGTTAGGAATCGTCATGCTGGCCACATGATTATGAAATGTCTTCGAACAGCACTGGCTCAAAGGCCTCAAAATGGAGATGAGCCCCCCCCCCCCCTATAGTCAGCAATGACAGAACAAAATCCATAGGGACTTTTTATAGTTAGGGATGGATGCCTATTTTTAGAAAGTAAGAACATAATCTAAAGATCAGATGTTTCTTTGCTAAGAAAGCTGTAAAATCTAACAAACTTTTCTTTGGTAAACAGAACTTGCTA
Organism: Thamnophis sirtalis; assembly: GCF_051295495.1. Taxonomy (NCBI): domain Eukaryota; kingdom Metazoa; phylum Chordata; class Lepidosauria; order Squamata; family Natricidae; genus Thamnophis; species Thamnophis sirtalis. The sequence goes on from NW_028261383.1 coordinate 96,720,778, forward strand.
TAATAAGAGAACAAAAAAAGCACTAATTTTGGCATAAGCATTTTAAGGTGAGCAAAAGGAATGATAAAACTGAGCAGATGGTAAGTACCATTTCAGGAAGCAAGTATAACTTTTTAAAATATATCTTTTATCTTCTTCACAAGAAATATTTAGAATGCTGTGGGAGTCTTGTGCAGAAAAATAGATGTGGAAATGGAGATACTCAAAACAAAATTAAGGAATCATCCAATGAAGTTGGCTAGTCCCTTCCAAACAGTCAAATCACAATGCTCAATTCACCTATTAAAAAGATGACGATAGCCACAAACTTGATGTCATTAAAGGGAGACCGGACATATTCATAAAGGACAGATATGACTATTGGTCTTAAAGAATCATGTTATATATTTAGATTGGGGCCGCATTCCTCTAATTGCTGATTGCAAGAATATTAGCAAGAGAGAGGTATCTAGTCAGGGAGAATATTTCTGTCTTACACATCCCCCACTTCTGAGCTGGTCTGCCTCATCCCTCATCCCTCACCCCTTGAAATCCCCTTCCTCCTGGTTTCCAGCAGCTGCTCCATGCCATTAATAAATGAATGCAGAAGGATATTTTACTGAAATGATCTGCACACGTTAAAAATAGTATTGTAAAATACTGTCACGTTTATATCCACTTACATTTGCTCTACATGCTTCTCACTGTATGTATGCATGCATGCATGCATGTATGTATGTAGAATTCACTGGTAAAATATCCCTCTAAGATAATGCTTTGAGCCAATGATACACAAAAACAGTTAACATTGGACATGTCCTCCTCCTAGTTCCCCCCCAAAACAATATTGTTTAGAGTAGGTGGGAGGAGCTACCATTCCAAAAATTTGGGGTCCAACATGAGTGTCCTTGCTTCTTATTTTTGAGTTGGGGTGGCTGCACTCAGATCAAAGTCATAATCACGAGATTGGACAAAATCACTTAGCAAACACTAGAAGGTATGGAACTCTGGAATAACCTTGCAACTATACTGACTCTATAAGGAAACAAGGAAATTTCAGTTTCAATATCTAAATTATCTTATTACAAATACTCTCTAGAGCAGGGGGAGCCCAACCCCCAGTTCGTGGACCTGCACTGGTCTGCAGCATGCCAGCAACTGGGCCTTGCGAACAAGGGAAGCCCCTTTTGCAGGATGCAGGCAGTATGCGAAACCATGCCGCCTCTGCTCTGTAGAAAAACATCTCCCAACCGAACCTGTTCCTGGTGCCCAAAATATTGAGGGCACACATCAGGTGTCCTTGTCTCTGCAATATGCTCTATTTGCACAAATGACCCTGTGCCCTTGATGAAATTGAAACTAAAGCATAACTTTCTGTGGTGTAGATTTTATAACAAATAGCACTTCCAAGTCAAGCCTTAAGATATAGATTGCCTAGTCATTTAAACCAGGCATGTACAGCCCGCAGGCTACATGTGGCCCTAGACAGCTAGTAAATTGGACAGGTTCATAAACTTTTAACGTTATTGTATGCATTTATATACATCAACTAAATAATATATTTTATATACTGCCAAAGACAATTCCTCTGCACTCAGGCCCAGGCAGGTCAAAAAGATTGGACCTACCTGGTTTAAATCAATCATATTTCATTTTTTTCCTAAAAGATAAGCGTGAGGAAATTACTCATACAATAGCTAAACTCTGTGCCCAAGTCCTAATATTTCACTGGGTTCAGACCCAAAAATAGCATAGGTTATTTATATAAATAATGATATTTTATTATATTCTCAAATTGTATTTGGTTGTTTTAACTTCTTTAACTGTAAGAATTTTTTTTCATTCCTCCTTTTATAACCTATACAGATTCATGAGCTTTGAGGTTTCTTTAGTGCTTGTCATTCCAAAAATGGGAAATTAGTTTGTTTCTCCCATTGGAAGCATGATCAATACATGTTCTTACCGCAAGAGCAAGTAGCGAGATAGATCCACTGTAGGATGACCCATCTTTACTGTAGCAACATTTGCAATCAATCCCATGTACCATTTCTGTATCAATTTTCAGAACAGAAAAAGGACCGTTGGCCATTCCATCAATAGTTAAAAGTTTCAGAGGATCTAAAAAATAGATCATTCTAATGTTTGGGGATATACATTAGCACTAATCTTGGGATAATGATGTTAACAGTATTAGATTACCAACTAATTTTCAAGAAGTATCTTTTGCAAAATTTTATAACTACAGAAATTTCCAATAGGAAAAAAAGAATTTGATCAAATTTATTTCGCAGCTTCTCCCCTTTTTAATAATTCAATTAGAGTATCTTAATTATAAGTTGTAGTTAGGCAGCAACCAACATTGAGATGAAGATCCAGAGAATATTGTAGTTTCCAATGCAGTCTTGTGTTTTCTGCAAGATAATATTTCAAGTGAGCTTTGAAACTTACAGGATAATTAGTTTTCTAACATGTCATGCAAATCATTTTTTTTAAACTGACAAATCCCATAGAGCTAATGATAAGACTTAAATTCTTCTAAAGTACAGTTAGTCCTCACCTTATGACCACAGTTGGGGAATTTTGGTCACTAAGTGATGCAACCATAGAATAGGACCACATTGCTTAATAGTCGCAATCCCAGTAATCCCTGTTGCTGTTGTTAATCAATTTTTACCAGTTTTTAACCAAGCACTTACCTCAATCCAAACTATTCTAGACTTGGGCCTCACTCTCCACTTCAACTCATCTTTACCGTCTTCTCTCAACCCTGAGCTTCGGTAAGCTGTTTCCCCACTTGCCTATCTCACCATGTCCATCTCTGCCCTTTTGGCCACCAAAGCCCTATCCACGGGATTCAGGCATCATGTGAAACCACACCCCCTCCAGTCCATGGAAAAACCTCTCTTCACAAAACTGGTCCCCAGTGCCCAAAAGGTTGGTGGGCACTGGTTTAGACAGTTACTGAATGAATGGTCATAAGTTGAGGATACCTGTCCTATCAGTTTTGTCCCCAGAACATTGAGTATATATGCTGTGTAATGTAAAAGTGTAGTTAACTTTGGATTTCATTTGTCCTTTCAATTCCCATTAATTTTCAATATATAGTCCAAACATGCTGTATTTTGAAACTAGAATTTCTGCAAAGTTACATTATTCATCCTGATAAGACGTCAAGCTTGTAAAAATGTTTTTGCAGGTCAAGCTTGTAAAAATGTTTTATTGAATTCAGTGAACTTTAGCAAGTTTGTGTAGGATTGTTGCAGATGGCAATATTTGAGAGGTAGGAGCTGTAACTCAACTTCCCAAATTTCAGGAAACCATCTGGCAGCCAAGAAAGAGCAGGCCCATCACTGGTGATGGTGAGATAAGAGTAAGGGTAAGATAAGAGTAAGAGGCCCAAGCAGGGTAAATCATTACTATGAGCACCTTTAAAACACGTAAAAACAACCTGAAAACAGATACTCAGTGGCCATTCTCCCCCTTACTTCTACAAAATAACAACAAGGAAAAAATGCACTCCATTTGTAAAGCAGAGAGAGCTTCAGTCTTTCTGAAGCTAAATTACATTCCTGGTGATTTCATTGATACAATTATATTTTCTTGGCAGCAATACAGAAATAGTGTGCCACTGGATTCTCCAGGTTGTTATTCCATCTTTCCAGTCTAGCCTATAAACTGCGGTACCTTGCGGTCTCCCATTCAAGTCCAAATAAAATTCAACCTGGCTTTATTTTTAGAGATAGCTCCTCCTATAGACAACATGATTTGGAAAAAAATCATATTCAGTTGGGAACTGATGTTGACAGCAAAATATGCAATGCACAGAGGGCTCGTAATTCTGGGCTGGCCTAGAATCTGGATCAAGTTTCTGTTCCACAGTGATATCATATCCCTCACATCTCTCCACATTTTTAAAATCTTGCTACTGCCTTCTGTGGTTCATTGTCGAAGTTCAAACTGTCTATCAAGGAGAAGAAAGGCTTTTCCTCAGCTTTGGATCAGATGAGGAGAGGATAGAGGTTGTCATTCTTCCCTTTAGCTTCAGATATTAAAATACCGTATTTTCACGACTATAAGCCGCACTGAAAATCCTAAAATTTGATCCAAAACCGGCAGTGCGGCTTATAACCCGGTGCGCTTTATATGTGGAAAAAGATCTCCCAGCTGCTTTCGCGGCTTCCTGGAGCGCCAAGAACCTTCGCGCTCTTCTCCGCTCCTCGCGACTGCAATAGATGTCCAGAAGCGGCTTTTGGGGCTAATGGGGATTGGATTTCCAGCTCGATAGCCCCTGCCGCTTCTGGACGTCTATTGCAGTTGTGAGGAGCCGAGGAGAGTGTGGAGAAGAGCGCGAAGGTTCTTGGCACTCCAGGAAGCCGCGAAAGCAGTTGGGAGAGGCGCACGGCTTGGTTTCTCCTCCCTGGACGTCGCAGCAGCAGCCCCAAGCGCACCGATCTCTGTGTTTTTCGCATTGGGGCATGCTCTTGCAGCACACCCCGATGCGAAAAACACAGAGATTGGTGAGTTTGGGGCTGCTACTGTGACATCCAGGGAGGAGAAACCAAACCGCGCGCCTCTCCCAGCTGCTTTCGCGGTTTCCTGGAGCGCCAAGAACCTTCGCGCTCTTCTCCACACACTCCTCGGCTCCTCACAACTGCAATAGACGTCCAGAAGCGGCAGGGGCTATCGAGCTGGAAATCCAATCCCCATTAGCCCCAAAAGCCGCTTCTGGACATCTATTGCAGTCGCGAGGAGCCGAGGAGAGTGTGGAGAAGAGTGCGAAGGTTCTTGGCGCTCCAGGAAGCTGCGAAAGCAGCTGGGAGAGACGCGCGGTTTGGTTTCTCCTCCCTGGATGTCGCAGTAGCAGCCCCAAACTCACCGATCTCAGTGTTTTTCGCATCGGGGTGTGCTGCAAGAGCACGCCCCGATGCGAAAAACACAGAGATCGGTGCGCTTGGGGCTGCTGCTGCGACGTCCAGGGAGGAGAAACCAAGCCGTGCGCCTCTCCCAGCTGCTTTCGCGGCTTCCTGGAGCGCCAAGAACCTTCGCGCTCTTCTCCGCTCCTCGCGACTGCAACAGATGTCCAGAAGCGTCGGGAAACATGCGGCTTATAACCCGGTGCGCTTTATATGTGGAAAAAGTTTGAAAAATTAACGTTAATTGATACTGCGGCTTATAATCCGGTGCGGCTTTTGGTCGTGAAAATACGGTACCATTTGGCTTTGTCACATATCCCAGTAACTGACTGAATAGTCATCATGGCTGTTGAGATTGTCAAATATATCTTTTTTTGTATTTCTGTCAATTTCATTTGACAATTCAAACTTATAATTAGAACTACTCTTCCCAAGCATAGCTGAATATTTGCCTGAAACCTTAATACATATAATAAAAAGCATTGAGTTTATTTCTCTCAAAGATCTGTATCACTCTATAAATTATACTATTTTTACTTTATTATTATATTTTACAATATTGTGTTTCTTAAATAAGGCTGCGTCTTATTTTCTTTTGACCCCTGAAATAAGTACTTGGCCTTGTTATTTTTGATGTGCAGGAGGCGGCGAACGTGGTGACCTCATGGCTGCTGCTGTGTTGCAATATTTTCGGGGAGGGCTTATTTTAGCGCATGCGCTGAAAAGCCCGATTGGGCTCATTATCAAGGGAGGTCTTATCTTCGGGAAAACAGGGTATACTAATATTTTACTTATATTATTATATAAATAGTGATTAAATTATATTTGTAGAATGGCAGAACTTGAAACTTTAAATACTTTGAATTGGAAAAATATACATTTTTATTTATTTTTCATTTGGTAAGCTTTGAATATATCCAAGTTGTTAAACTTGATCCAGATGGAAATATTAGTACAAACTTCAGGAGATCTCCTTTCTCCTATTAGAAATTAAGCACTCATTCTCCTGAGTCAGTGGATACAGCATCCATGTGTGGATTATTCTCATGTACCATCCAATAGAGTCTGCAACGTTTAAGTCCCACCTCTTCCTGCTGACTTCCCCAGTTTTTGTGACTCAGCTACCAATTGAAGCAGACATGCTTTCAATTTCTCCTTGAATATTGTTATTTCTTGTCCTTTTTCCTTTCCCTTACCTTGTTTTTCCTTTAATCCTAGGTTTTTCTAGTTTTTCCTTTGGTTTGGTTTCTCTTCAGTCAAGGAATTTGTTTCCTATGGCTGCCGATTGGAGGCTGCTGATCACAGGAGTGGATCTGCGGCTGCAGATACCCCATTATGTCTTTTAGCAAGTTCCGGGGAACGTGGATAGCCGGGGGAGGCTTCTTTTTGGCGTTTGGAGCCTCCGGGGCCCCTTTAGAGACATGGATGCCATTTTGGTTACAGTTTGGGCACGAAGGGGCCACGGCTGCCATTTTGGATTTTGTAAGAGTGGCGGCTGCCATTTTGGGGACCTATTCAACCTCCCAGTGCTGCAGTTCCCTATAGGGGCCCTTCCACAGTATTCCTCAGACCACCAGGCTTCTGGCAGGACCCAGGGAGGACTAGACACCCAGCTTCACTTTACCACCAGCGTGGCTTTTGGCACAGGGCCCTTCCTCTGTATTCACCAGGCTTCAGGCAGGACCCAGGGAGGGATAGACAGATCTCCTTCAGGTCAGGAAGTAGTCAGCCCAGACTTGCCTTATCACCTGTGCCTGTCTATAACAGGGGCCACCTCTACTCTTTCATTTACCCAAAATCTGGGCCCTGGTGTGCTCTTTAATTGGGTTAGCCACCTCTATAGCCTTGCTCCTCAGTATACCTTCAGTTGCTACCTTGGAATTTTAACTGCAGACAGGCAGCTGGAATCCAGGATGGAAGGAGGTGATAGGGAGGTCACATCCCCTTTGTCGGATAACCTTCTTGAAGGACCTTGCAGGAGCAAATCCCCTCGCTCCAAAAAGGGGGGTAGAACCAAGGGCAAGTCAAAGGCCACGCAGAGAGCAGAACTCACGAGACAAAAGACGCTAGGCCTAGACAAACAATTCACTAAGGGCCAGAAAGAGGCACAAAACAATCAGAGGCTGTGGCCCAGCTGGGGGCAGAACTCTTTCCTTTTGAGACTCCTGTCCAGGCCGAAAGCCCCTGCCCTGCTCAGAGGAGGACCTATCACCAGACAGCGAGGGCTCTGAGTTAGGGGACCAGGACATGGAGGAGGCTCAACAGCCCTCTGTTCTGTAAGGGATGGACAGCCCGGACCCGGCAGGTTCTGCCGTCTCCCCTATGGCACGGGTCGCTGCTGGTCTGCGTAGTGGTTCATCTCCTCCTGACATGGCGTCCATTGTATCTGAGGCCATTAGGCAGGGAATTGCTGCAGACCTGCAACAAAAGACTTCCTCTGGCTCCAAAAAACACAAGAAACGAAAGAAGTTTGTTTCTAGGGAACAAACCAGGGGGAATCCTGTCCAAGAGGAAAAGGATTCCGAACTATCTCAGGGCGAGGATTCCACCTAGATCAAACTCCCTTAGCCGGCCTTTTCAAGCCTTCTATCTTTAGGTCTTCTTGATTAAAGCCCCAAAAATAGCCAATCTCAAGGCAGCCCAAGCCACTAAATCCCCGACAGCCAAGAGGGACTCGGCCGGTCTAGTATTCACCAAACTCACTTCAGAAGGAGGTGGTTCCTTCTCCTCATCTATTTCTGGATATAGTCCAACAGGGAGAGCAGCCATGTTGACGTCACCATCCACCTTTATTAGGCACTATCGGATTGATAGGTACGCATCATCCGATGCAGCCTTTGGGAGGCGAGTCTTACAACAGGTCAGTATCAGTTAGGTGGCTTCGTCCCGGACAGTTTCCCACCCGTAATTCTGGACAAACTTGGATATGTCCTACACATGGATGCTGTCTCCACTGACTCAGGAAAATGGAGCATTAGCTTACCTGATACGCCCATTCTCTGGAAGAGTGGAGACAGCATCTAGCCCCACCCTTCAGGCCTGGTCTGTTATTTAGGGAGAGATCATTTCTATTTGAGCACGTCTGTCTGCATATTAGTCTTCGTCGAAAAAGCTGGGGAAGTCAGCAGGAAGTGGCGGGACTTAAACTTTGCAGACTCAGTTCTATTGGATAGTACATGAGAATAACCCACACATGGATGCTGTTTCCTCTCTTTCAGAAAATGGGCGTATCAGGTAAGCCAACACTCCATTTCTTGGGAAATTGTTTTGGAAATTCATCTGGGGAGAATGTTATTGTGGAATAAATCCCTGTTTTTGCTTCTTAGTTTTCTTTGTCAACAAATGCTTGTAAAAGTTGAAGGCTAGCTACTTCTTGGAATTTGTCCTTCCTTGCCATAAACTAATTAAATTCTTACCAGATAGAGAGCCTCTCAGAAACCGAAGAACTTCCTAGAACCCTTTTGTGAAATATTAATAAATAGTTTAATGATGTAACACCTTAAACTTTGCCAACATGCATATGCCTATGTAACTAATGTTAATAAATAGAAACATCTCCCTTCTGTTGTGTTTGAACATGTGTATGTATGGAAACAGACAGAAAGAGAGAGAATGAGAATGTTTTCATGGTACATAATGCAATGTTTATTATGTAAATATATTTGGTAATATTTTTTTCTTCTTCCCTGACAACTGACTACTATTAAGAGTTTCATGTTGCCTACATCACAACTGCTGCTTTCTTAGACACTGGATGTTAACATTATGTTTCTCCCGTGAGCACAGGTTGAATGCAGGGGTGAAATCGACTTACCTTCGCTACCAGTTCCCAAATGTGAGTGTGCGTGTTGGCTTCACTAGCACGTGCCAACCTCCACACATGCGTAGAGCGTCAAAAGCAGGATGTGATGATGTGCAGGTGGGCGGAGCCTCCCACCACCACCATTACCATTTCGCCAGAACCGGATAGAACTGTCTGAATAGCACCTCTGGATGAATGATTATTGATCAGTCACTCTCTCACAGCCCAGCCTACCTCATAAGGTTGTTGTGGGGAAAGTTAAGAGGAGGGAGCACTATGAATGCCACCTTGTAAAAAAAAGTTGTAAAAAAGTAAAGGCAGGATAAAAATCAAATGATAAAATAAAAACAGGGTTTTGACAATTCACTGGCTAATTGGAATTTTCAGAGTTATATTTAAGTTTTACCTTTTTTGTGCATGTAGTAATTTAATTTGAATATATAAATTTAGAAACTTATTTATTATTAACAGTATTTTGCAACTGCGGCTTGTGAGATCCTTGGGCAAAGAAGTGGGCTAATTAGTAACATTTGCTTGAGAAGCAAAATGCTGTGCTAAATAGATTGAGTCGAAAGTAGAAATACTGTGCTAAGTAGAATGAAGTAGAAATACTGTTAGAAATAGATTGCGCTATATTGAACATGGTGCTAGTGGAGAAACTTCTGTTTGTTCAAAAGAATGATAACATATTCTGGTTATCTCCCATACAATGTAAGAACCCATGGCACAGTTCTTACAGTCAATTCAATTCAATTTATTAGACTAGTATGCTGCCCTATTCCGAAAGGGACTCAGTCGTCTATCTCCTGTCAGTGCCATCTTCATGGCTAATAATCTCACATGCAGCTGAAACAAACTTTTTTCTTTCAATTTCCCAGTCCTCACAATGAATGCATAAAGGCATATATAAGACACCCCAGCAACTTGTCAAGATACTCTGAGCAATTGGGAGTTATTAAAAATATCTCTTGCTTACATGCAGTCCTTCTCTGCTCACTCAGGCTAGTTAAATTCCATAACTTGAATAATTTGAATGAATGATGAAAGGGGAATTATGGGACATACGTGGTACTCTCCTGTTCCTGAAAGAAAGAAGACACAAACAGCTTGCCGGTTTGGGGGAGGGGGGGTGGAATCAGACCTATTATTTGCAAATCTGAATCGTTTTTTTCTAAGAAATGCCACAGCTGTATAAGTGCAGGTCTAAAACTGCATGGATTACTTCAGGAGTCCAGATTGGAATCTTTTATCTGTTATCCAAAATACAGTAAACAGGCAATGTTCTACTTTTCATGTTTCTGTGCTGGCTTTCATATATATATGTATGTATGTATGTATGTATGTATGTATGTATGTATGTATGTAAGTAAGATATTAGTTTGTGTGGATTCCATTATTGTACCCTAAACAATTAGATTTTTTGAAGTTAGTACTCCATAATTAAGTTCATATTACCCAAGCTGTAAATAACTCCATCCTTTTCATAATGTGAGGTGTACGCTGAACAATGTGAAAATTAAAGTTAGTCTTCAGGGTGCCCACAAGTGTTGTTTCCTTTTGCTCTGACTGAGCTACTGGTCTCAGAAAATACTGTAATTCTATAAACAGACCAATTCCAGCCCTGCTTCCACTTTAATAAGGGTACAGTATCTTTATTTCAGATTTCTAAAGACTTTGCCCTATGATAATAAAAGAAATCTTCTGGTTAATGACTAACACACACAAAACTCTGATACTTCACAGGAGCAGTTTACAAGTGCACTGTAAAAAAGTAAAACTTTTACAATTTGTATGAGATAATCATTTGAAGATTTACAATGAGCTGGATGGGATGCACATATTAAGAATTCATTTATAAATTGGTAATTTAGAGAAGTCTTAAACTGGATGCGGTAAACTATTGCTTCTAAGGCTAGCTGGCTGATTCTAGATAGAGCAGGAGGTGACAAGGTAATTTTGTTGAACTTTTCAGCCTAACTCAGAGTGGTAAATTTGAGGTCAAAGGGCTGTAGATCTTCCCAGTCCCTACTGTTTGCATTCCTTTGAGTCTTCTGAATATCACTGGCAGAATTTCCAGATATTTTTAGCAGCAAACAAACCAAAAACTGTAGCATAAGTTCTGAAATAGTGTCACCATAATTAAAGTGCAAAAATGTCCCCTTAAATTCCTCCCAAAATCATTTTTAAAAACCCTCAAAGCCATGACCTTGGCTCCCCAACCTGCTTAATGGCTCAATCCTCATCCTTTTTAACATAGGTTAACTGCCACTCTAGCTACCAAAAAAATGTTTGTCTTCAATTTTACCGATGGAATATGGAATTATTCTGTCTGTCTGTGGATACATATAGCTACCTGCATCTGTATGGGAAAACTAGCTATCCATGGGTATATTTGGGTAATGAATATACTTTTCAATAGAGCAGCTTCAATCCTTTTACTACCCATAGAAGCATGCAAATTGGGGGCTTAATACAGTACCACAAAAATACTTTTGGAAATTGCTACAAGTTTTCAATGGGATCCCTGGGTTTTGACATGTCATTAACACTGGTGGAAACCCTGTCTACTAGCAGGCAGGTGCCGGTCTGTCATCATACCCAGTTCCAACAAGTCGGAAGTTAAAATTACTGTACCTTTTGTTCAATTGGTCTTGTTCAGTTTTTGTTTTATTTTTGTGGGAGATTGCACTTCATCAGGGCAAACTATTAAAAACCAGCAGCATTGACAAATTCAAGTTCTAGATTTGCAGGTTTAAACCACAGAAGTAATTAAGGACATAGTTATGTGAATTGTTCCAGAGGCCTGGCCCAATCCTAGGAGTTCAGGAAGATGCCAACAAAGAACTCACAGATTGAAAATAAGTAAGGTAGCACCTTCTCATCTAGGTTTCTTAGTAATTACTATTGAGGTGCTTATTGTTTCTGCTGTAACAGCCATGCTTATATGACAACCCATATACACAGTTTGTTGACCTCTTTGCTAGCTTCCATTTTCCTCCAAGCAGCACCACAAAGAAAATCACCATTTAGTCCTATTGTAATACTTGATGTGTTCATCTGGGCAAAGATAACTGGTCATCATCTTGGGAATAAGTCCATAGTAAAACTATAGTTAGTAAAAGCTGTAATTAATCTACAGGCAATGTAAACTAAAAACAAGTTTCCTAGACAGAATACAGAGGGGGTGAGTAAAGACTTAACTTGAAAGTGATGCTTATCATTTGTCTTTCTGTCATGGGTGCATTTCAAGTATATAGTATATGAGGAGAAAGGTCCTCCTAGATCCGTCACCTTATGGTTTCATTGAATGATTCTAGCTTCTAATTATGGGTTTTCCATTTTCTTGTTTTTATGGGGCTATACAGTATTCACTTTTTCATTACATTATTTTTCCACAAGGTAAAGCTTCTCAAACCTTAAAGTCTTGTAAGAGAAATACTCTAGATTAAATTTTGGTTTCCTTTTATTTACCTTGTTTAAAGTTTAACTGTGGCTAAGGTATACTGACCAAAATTATTCAAAGCATTTCCACTGCTCTGAGAACATAGATTTTTATGAACAATTCTTTTGTTAGCAGCTTTTTTTCTGATTTATTTTGTAATGCTCACTAAGATTGCCTTTTCACAATAGCTATACACTTGTTCAGAACTATTCACCACTTGGAGCTATTCACTGCCAAACATCAAACCACTGAATAGAGTTCCTTTAATTCATTATTACCAGCTCAGTTCTTATGTACATAGAAGTAGTTTTGGATTTTTTGCTATAACTGGTTTACAAATTGAGCCATTCTATTTTTCATCCAAATTCAGATTGTTTATGGACAAATGAAAATACATGGTCGGTAGACTCTTAAGTGATTCCACTGGTTCTGTTCTCCATTATGAAACCTATATTTTTATTGATATTTATTCCTACCTTATGTTTTCTATGCTTGAATTTATTAGCAATATGGAAGAGATTTTCTCCTCTTATTCCATGACTGTTATGGACAATCAAGAATCTTGAGTGAGGGACTTCATCAAAAGCCTTTGAAAGTTCAGGAAAACTGTGTGCAGTTTTTTCTATTCAAGGAGTGTTGGCAGTCCAAGAAGGAAGAATTTATATTTGCATTAGCCATGTTGATTCTTTAGAAAAAAAGTTGAATTGGATACTATACTAACAGAAATATAATACTTTAGATTCCCTCAGTTCCTTTTAAAATAACAAGTGCACTCCTCTGCTGTTGACGCAAATCTTGGGCAAAGGTTTTTTGAAACATGCTAATTTTTAAAGGACCAGATTTTGAAAACAATTTGGTTTTAGTTGGAATTATTGTCACCAGTTATTGCGTTAAGCATTAAATCACTAGGATATGTAATAAACTAAAAATAGTCACAGTTTCTTTCAAGAAAAGGTTTTTGAAATGTGTCGGCATATTATTTTATGAAACCCGGATGCATATTATCTTGTGTTGATGGCACTTATGCTCATTCTACAGATAGGCCTTGTTTAAAAATTCTGGGACCAATATTTTTGTTGTAACAGTGCGGTCACGAAGCCCTGTGCTCTGAAGCCTCTGCTGCCCAACTGACCTTCGCTGTCATTTTCCACTGCTGATGTGGCATGCCTTCTTGCCAAGGCTGTGCCCGGCCGTCTCGAAGTTGCTGGTGGCCTCCCTGAAGCATCTTCTTATGAAGGTCAGATGGGGCAGCAGGAGCAGCAGAGCTCTAGGCATCTTGCACACCCTCCTACCTTGGCAGCAGCAACTCCCAGCCCAATTGTACTCCTAAAGGGCCGGGCCAATGCATTCCTTCAGTAATGGGAGATACAAGACAGCAAAGCGACAGCAAGGGCAGCAGAGCATAGGGCAAAAAGTGATGGGGACGTATAGGGCAGCCAAAAGAGAGATAGAGGGAAATTGAAGCATGCACACTCAGTTGTAAATGGAGCTGGGTTGCCAAGCACCCAAATTTTGATCATATTGCCCTAACTTTGAGAATCGGTCATAAATACCATTTGTTCAGTGCCGTTGTAACTTCAAACAGTCATTGAACCAGTAGTCATTGAACACGGGTTGTCTGATAGCATCATGACCCTAAACTTTTACAATTGATCCCTGGTATCAGATGCAAGTAGTTAAGTCTTGTAGTTGTATTGCACTCTTGGTCATTTGTCTCTCCAATTCCACTTTATCTCACTCCGACCCCATGGCAGAAGTTTATGACTAAGCCAGGAAACTCACAAGGAGCCAAGAAGCTGTGTGATCCAGATGTCAGCCTTGCGAAGTAGACCAGACAGGAAGAATTTCATAAACTAATTCTACTTTATTGAAAGGTTACGTTAATGGAATCTTGCAAGTCTAAATTACATTTCTCCCCCACCCATCCCCCTCTTTCAGTCTTCTCAAATATACCAGACAGGAAACACACTGGATTTAATAATTATATTTTATCACAAGGCTACATTAACAAAATCTTGCAAGTTTGAACATTAGATACTTTTACGCAATTAGAACTTCCTGATGTCTGTAAGAAAGTTACTTATTTATCCAAAGCTTGCCCTTGAATCTCTTGCTAAGGCCATTAATAAATATTCTATGTTCCATCAGTTTCCACAAAGTAAATGGCTTCATTTTAAGTTATCAATCTGGCCAAATAAACCTACAAAATAGGGTGGACACTTGTTTGCTTTGCATGTTTTCTATTTCAGCCTTCATCTTGGCAACAATCAGATCTAGAATAGGGATAATTAAGTGTTTTTAGTTCAATTGATTATATATTTCTTGTCTCCTGCTGGCTGCAAGGGCACAGGTATGGACATGTAAATGCTTTGGATTATTTTTTTTGTGTGTGATGGGAGTGTCAGTAAATAGTAGGATGCCAAAAATACCACTTAGATTTGAGTAGTTGTAAGCCTATAAACAATTTTCATTGCTAGTTGTATTATTAACACAGTATTTAATAGGCTTTTCCATTCATCCTTGACAATGTAAGCCAACTTCAATTTGGTCAGCTGTTTATTTGAAACTTTCACTGTTTAAAGAATTAAAACCTTGTTTCATTTTCAGATTAATGCTGCTTAATGTACAGTTCATTTGTTTGTTTTTCTGAGATGGAAATATATGTGAAAAATACTGTTCGTTATGGGACAAATCAACCTTAAACAACTAAGGGGAAACATTTTAAATGTACAGTACTGGGATGCACTCATTTTAGATAGTGACACACATCTCTTTTAGCCAGACACTTGATAACCTGATAGAAAGTTAGGAGTTGATTCGAAAGTCTATATGTCTTTACTACGAGAAGTAGTAATATAGTCAACGTTTATGCCTCCTTAAAAGTGAAAACAAACTACATGGGTGGTAGCCAAGGCTACATGCAAGCTATTGCTACTTTACTGAGAACTAGCCAATAACCCGGCATTTATAGAGGGAAAATGACCAGACCAAACATAATTTCTAATGTTGGATTTTCCCCATTACCAGAGTGAGCCCCTTTGTGGAATACTGTGAATGCATTACGATGGCAACTCCACTGCGCTGTACAGTAGAAGCCAATATGGCAGTACAGCACAACAGGCTGTAGCTTAACAAAACACACACACCAGTATTTTTCTCTAGCGAAAAAGTTTTTCTTTGTGTCAAGTTTGGTTGAAATTGATCGAGGCGTTCCAGAGTTATGCTGGAACACACACCAGGGGTGAATTGCTGCCGGTCCCCACCGGTTCTCGTGAACTGGTTGGTGACTGGACTCGGAAGTAAACCTGCCCTGCCCCCAGCCCTGTATACCTGCCCGGCTGGCCGGTTTTTTGTTCCTTCTGTCTCCCGTTACACAGAAAAGCAACTTCAGGAAGGTCCTTTGCTAGCAGGCAGGTTCTAGGACGCCTGCTGCCACGAAAGACCTTCCCGGAGTTGCTTTTCTGAGCAATGGGGAGACAGAAGGGACAAAATACCAGGAAGTCGAGGAACGTGAGGGGGATCCCTCCCCCCGCAGATGGGCTCTGGACCAGCAGAGCCGCCTCCTCCTTTTTAACCAGGCGGCTATCAGAAGACAGCAGCGTGTGCCCGTGGGCTAGTGCAGCAGCCGAAGAACAGGAGGCAAGGATTCGGCTGCTGCAGAAACCCACATGGCGTGCGCTGCCCTCTTCCCTCTGATAGCCGCCTGGTTAAAAAGGAAGAGGCGGCTCTGCTGGTCCGGAGCCCATCCGGGAAGACGAGGAATGCGAGGGGGATCCCTCCCCCCGCGGATGGGCTCCAGACCAGCAGAGCCTTCTCCTCCTTTTTAACCAGGCAGGCAGCTAGCTATCAGAAGAGGGCAGCGCGTGCCCATGGGCTTGTGCAGCAGCGGAAGAACAGGAGGCGAGGATTCGGCTGCTGCACAAGCCCACATGGCATGCGCTGAACTCTTCTCTCTTGACAGCAGCCTGGTTAAAAAGAAGGATGAGGCTCTGCTGGTCTGAAGCCCATCCAGCAGTAGCAGTAGTGAACCCGTCCTCCGCCCAGTTCACTGCCCCCTCCTTTGCTTAGACTCCCCGCTGGGTTTGGGGACTTATGCCCCTCCTGACGTGCTTTGCAACCGCTGGAGCCCACACGGACCTCTTCATGGTGCTGGCTGGGCAACCTGGTTCTGGGGATACCCCCCCCCCCAAAAAAAAGACCGGCTGCCCATCTCTCCAGATTGGTCTTTTCAGGATTTTCTTTTTAAAAAACGCCTCTCCGGGTGATCTTGAAAACCTGCGAGGTTGCTTTGGAAGGGGAGAGATGGGCAGCATTTCCCCCTGCCCCCCCTCCCTGGGTGCCTGCAGCCTCGGAGCCTGCAGCCTTACAGCTAGCCTTGCACAGTAAAGAAAATCTTCTCATGAGCGAGAGAAGTTCTTAATTGCCTTTACTGTGCAAGTTGCTGCAGGCACCCAGGGATGGGGTGGGGGGAATGCTGCCTGTCTTCCCCCTCCTAAAGCAACCTCACAGGTTTTCAAGATCGTCTGCAGAGGCGTTTTTAAAAAGAAAACGGTCTTCTTGGGAGGGGGAATGGGCTGTGCTCAGAGGAGCCGGCACCTGGGGCACCCTGAAGCAGCACCAGCCAACATGTCCATAAGAAAAGCACCAAGGGCAAGTGCGGCAGCGCCGCACCCACCTCCGGCTGCCCAGCAACGCATCCCTGCCGCCTCCTTCTACTCAGCAGGCGGGCCGGGTAGGGGCGCAGGCATGGCCCAGGAAAGGGTGGTTAACGGGGGGCACTGCCCAGCCAGTCCTCACTCAGCAGCAGTGGCGAGTTCCACGATGTTGCCTTCAAGGTGAGTGGTGGGCACCACGTGGCCAGGGCAGCGGGGCTCGCCTGGTGCCCACCCAGCCACCACTCAGTGGGCGGGCGGGTGGGTGGAAGGTTGCCCTGGCACGACCGAGGTGGCACGTCGTGTGGAGGCTTGGTGGGCATGAAGGGCTCCTGTCTTCCCTGGCCAGGCTGGAGCATGGAACGGCCTTGGAACAGGCGCGTCTGCCACTTGTGGAGCGAAGATGTGGCACTCGGAAGTGGCGGTGGGCTTGTTTTCCAGTCGTTCCTGGCCCTGCAAAGGTTCCAAAAGTGCCTGGGCTCTGGGACATCCCGTGCTGTGCCTGCTTCCGCTGCCGCCGCTCCCAAACACAACTATCAGCTGCGAGCAAGTGCCTGAAGCTGCTGCTTGCAGTCATTTACAGCTGCAGATAGATTGCACCTGTAACGGGAAGCTCTTCGCCCTGTGAGAGCTCCTCTCCAGCACTCCTAGTTTGGTAACATCATCAGTGCTAGAAGGGAGTGGGGTTGGGGGGGAAGGAGGAGAAAGGACAAAAAGGAGAAAGAGAGGGAAAAAGAGGAGGTGGGGGATAGTGTGATCCTTGCTGCTTTCTGAGCTTGGTGGTTTTCTTACAGACATTTCATTACCAAACTAGGTAACATCATCAGTGCTAGAAGGGAGTGGGGTTGGGGGGAAGGAGGAGAAAGTTAGGACAAAAAAGATACGGAGGGAGAGGACTGTGGGGTCCTTTGGTGTTCTCTGAACGTGATGGTTTTTAATTATTTTTAGGGAAATTGTATTTATTTATTGTTTGTAGAATGTTTATTACAAGAAATGTTATTCCTTTTTGCAAATGTTTTATTTGTGATGCAATATGTTGCTTTTAAGTGTACAGCTTGGTGCATAGTTTATGTGTCTCAAGGTGGCTGCTTTTCTATGGGCAGGCCAAGTTGATGCAAGGCAACTTTGCCAGATTTTGTGTGTTTCTGTGTGATACCTGGTTCATTGTTTAGGTAATTGTGAGGTGGTTGCTGGTTCTGTGAGTTTCCTGGCGCTGTCCTTTATAATTTCCCACAATGCCTTGATGGTTTTTATTCCAGTGGCTTTGTCTTTCCTGTTCTTAGGGTTAGGGAAAAAACTGGTTTCATCAGCAGTCTTTGCAAAGTCCCCCACTCGGTCACATGGCCGGCAAGCCACTCCCACTCAATCACATGGCCGGCAAGCCACTCCCACCTGGTCACATGGCCGGCAAGCCACTCCCACAAAGGAAGCCACACCCACAAAGTAGGTTCCAATTTTTTTGGAAACCCACCACTTTCATTTTTTTTCATTTTCATTTTCCCTTTATTTGTATGCCGCCCTTTTCCCTGGGGGGACTCAGGGTGGCTCACAGTTCAAAAAAGGAGGGGGGAGGACAAACAATGTTCCAACATGAAGACAATACAACATATTAAAAAGAAAACACAACAGTCACACAATTCGAGTGGGGTTAGAATCTTAACCCCAGGCCAGCCGGGACAGCCAGATCTTTAAAGCGGCGCGGAAGGATTGGAGGGTGGTGAGGGTCCGAATCTCCACGGGGAGTTCACTGACACACACACACACATTTTTAAATGTATAGATGTCGAAAGTGGACTTGTGATGCAACCTGCACATTTTGAGGAATACATGCAATGTCTTGATGCCTGTATAAAAGGAAGGAGGCCTATAGGAGACGTTATGATGCTGACACAATGCAACTATTCTTGCCTAGAAGCCATCTGCTATAAACAGGTTGTGCTGGGTTTTTTTAAACAATAGGACTAAAGCAGCAAATGGAAATTATTTTGTTCTAATGCTTTCTTTCCTCCCCACCATTTCTTGAGAATGAAGCAACTTACGTAGATTCATAACAAACTGTCCACCTGCACTGATAACTCTTTGTAGAAGTTCATACAATAATATCCTTTTAAAACTTTAACACAAAGTAAGAAGGGAGTCTTAACACGCCATTTACCCATTCTATGGTAGTCTCTTTTATAATACTCACCCGAGAATGCGATCTGCTTGGAAGATAAGAGATCATCCTTACGTATGCAGGTAGTTTCTTCATCTTGGTTGATAAAATCAGCTACATACTGTACATACTAGTTGTATGAATTTACGTAATGTCTCTGTAAAAAAGCGGGGGGGTATCACTCAGTTTGGAAAGAAATAATGTATGTGTGTGTATAAGATATGTACCCAGATAATACTTACTCAAGCCAGTTTAAAGGGCTAGCGTTCACCTTAAACAGCCTAAAGGACTATAAGCTTTGGATTGTTTTAAAGGCAGGTCTCCTGGTATGAATCCATCCAACACGTAAGATGAGAATGATCACAGCTTCTGATCCTTTTCATAGTAGCGTGCCGATAAGCGGTTGCCCCATGATTGTAGAATTCCATTTCTGCTATGCTCCCTCTTTAAATATTTTTAGAAAACACTAAAGACTTGTTCCAGACAATACTGGTTTTAATTTCCTGTTGTTGGCTTTAAAATGTTTATCATTGTCCAGTCTGCTTCTCATGTGTACTTTGCTTTTTTCCTGTTTTCTGGTCCCTTAATTGTTTTCATCTTGATAGGATTTTTTTTTTTTTTTTTGCTACGTGTTTTTAGGTTTGGGAATCAATTCCCAGCCTCCCAAAGGCAAGAAGTTTTCTTCCAGTCTACTGAGTTGATTTCAACTAAAAGAGACATTTTGTAAAGAAAGGCAGAGACTACTTAACACTTGCTGCCCTGCACAATCTTTTTTCATAAATAGCCGTTTGTTAGTTTTATAGAACATGAATATGAAATTCATGTGTAAGACCTAGATCTCTACCTGATTCCCTAGCACAGATTGATTCTTCTTCTTCCACATCTGGGTCAAACTTTAAACTGCTAAAACCACCATCCTGGTTTTGTTGTTGGTCAAAAATCAGTCATTATCGGTACATGTTTCTGGTAGAAGCCAACATATCAGCAGATGGGCTGGAGTCTTTGTCTCTCCACATTCATACAGCATATTGTTACCTGCAAAGAGCCTCCACTTGAGCATATTGGTTTTATACGTAGGTATACCAACTCTCAAACTATCCATGTGTCAGTATAAGAGAGGGCAGATGGGTTAACAAAACATTAATTTAAATAATTTGACATGAGAATTAATATGTAAGACCCTCCCCTTTCTTTTCCTTTGAGTGATATCCTCCATCCTGAGATCAGATATAGATTGATATCTATATCTGGGTTTCTGCCTGGATGGTCTTTTGTGACAAGCTGAAGGACAGAGAATGGAAGTAGTGATCTTCCTCCCATATTTGGGCATACCGGGGGTTGTAAAATCTAATATATGCAAGCATATATTTGCAAGCAAGCAAAGTATGTATGTATGTATGTATGTATATATATATATATGTAAGTCTCTAGTTGTTCGGGTTTTCTCCCGCGTAGAATTGGAGATGTCTTGGCGACGTTTCGACGAAGTCTCATTCGTCATCTTCAGGCTGCTTCAGGCTACTTCAGGCTTGGTGTTTCCAGGAGTAGTGTGAGATCTCAGCTGTTTCTTCCTTTTAACTGCCAGAGGGGGTTTGAATTGATTGGGTGGGGGCTTGGCTGTGTCTTGATTGGGTGGAGGTGTGTTCTGTTCTGATTGTTTGGGGTTTTTTGTTTCATGTTCATGTATGTGTGTGTGTATGTATATACACACACACACACACACACACACACACACCAATAACTAAGAAAGAAAACTCCCAACTTCATTGTTTGTGGAATTAATGATACTTTTACTGGTCATGAAAAGATAGCAGCGAAAAAAAAGCAAGATCTGAGCCACAAAGACACGAACAAGTGCATATCAAACTTATACCCAGCACCCTCCCCCCACGCACCCCAACCCAATAAGCAATATGCAACCCCCTAAGCTGTCATGTGAGTTGCATCTTCAAAACTTCTCATTCAATTGGTATGCAGAGACGGTTGACCTTGACCAAGTCCAAACACAGGCCATCAGCATGCGCAAAACATGGTGAGACCCAATTTTCCCTCTGATAACTCCTCCAGCACCAATCCCAAATGCCTCAAGCCCCCACCCTTCCCGTTTCTATGGCAGTCGATAGCAAGCAAGCAAAGTAGAAGTTGACAATATATTTATTCTGATTACATTTCTGACTTTTTAAAAAAAATTGATCTGGAATCTGTGAGGTTGTGGAAATTGGAAGCAAACCCATACTTTTTCCTCCTACAGTACTTTTTATTGCATCTGCGGAAAATTCTGCAGGTGGAATATCCAAGCAGGATATTTATCCAAAATAGAAAGGAGTGGATATTTTCCACTTTGTTCCAAGTTGACCTCTGGTTGATATTTCCAGCTGTATATATTCTGCAAACAAGATTCATGAAAGGTTGTAATCCAAGCTCTATGGGAGTAAAATCTGTGGGTCAGCATTTCTCTACTTACTCTACTCCTATTGAAATACATTTGGCCCAGATTCCTGAAATATTGATTTCATCTTCACGGATGTAAAACAGGCAAATAAATGTTAATAAGGAACTCTCTTTAAAAAAAACATTTAGGTGCTGATTATAAAATGCAGCAATAATCAAATTATTTATCTGTTCAGCATGATATCTTTATTTCAATAACATTATTTTCCCTAGCTTTCTACTGCCAATTCATACTCTATTATTGTACTTTTTAAATAATTTCAACCATTGCAAAATGACATTAAGTTTGCTTTGTTTTGTTTTCTTACAGTGGAATCTCGTATGTGACAATGACTGGAAAGCTCCTCTAACTACATCTTTGTTCTTTGTGGGTGTGCTGCTTGGATCCTTTATATCTGGACAACTCTCAGACAAGTAAAGTACACATACTTAAAAATAGCATTGGGGTGTGTGGGTTTTAAACATATTTTTGTAATGCTCTTGATGCAGAACCATACTTAACTTGATGGTTAATTCCAACTTTGAAAAAAAGGATCTGAAATCAAACATTCATGGGAATATAAATTAGTAGACAACCAAATTATATATGCATCTTCATAAACTAGTAGCATTCTACACATTTATAAAAGTGTGAGATATTTGTACATCTGTATGAGATATGTGTGCTCCTATGTGGGAAATAAATGCATGCATTTCAATATTAGTACTAGCAATTAAGATCAAATAAAAGAGATTGCTATAAGCCATTGTCAGAAATTTTTCACAATCTGCTTGTCACTTTTTATAGGGAAGCTGTGAGGATAAAAAAGCATTAAACATTTCTGATGTTTTTTGTTCCGATTGAAGAAGAATCTTGGAATACTGGTTTTGGACAGATGATTAAATAAGAAATATATGCTTAACCTTTTCCCTATTGCACATTTTCTTTTTTTAAAAAAAAAGCTGTTTTCCTCTGGGACATTAGTACATTTATTTCAATATAAAATATAGTTTTCCCTTTAGGTTTCTGGTAGAGGGGACAATCAGTTTGCAATTCTAATACAAATGAAGCAAATACATTATATGCTATTTATTTCTAAGTTCCAACCAGTTCTTTGTAAGACTGCCTAGCACAGAACAGTCTTATCAGAAGTAATGGACTACAGCTTTAATCTTTCCCATCTAACATAGAGATGGGAGTTCCAGTACAATGCTTCGGGAGGTTAGATTAGTTTGACTGTTGGAAGTGCTGGATGATTGAACCCTCTACCTAAAAAACTAATCATGTGAACAGTGAAAGTAATATACTGCCACCATGTGTTCATCTCAATACATTTCAGGTAGTCCTCGAGTTACGAATGTAATGGAGCCTGCCCATTCCATTCGTACCTCGGAGGATTCATGGGAGTGAATCTCATGCCTTGAATGAGATCACTCCCTGCTTTCGTCCATGCATTTAATTTAATGCGTGGGTGAATGCACAGTTCGTTAAGTGCACATGAGCTATCTCAGGGTGGGGAAGACCATGGGGGGGGGGGCTAGTGAGGGAACAGGCCCCCAAGGCCTACCCAACTCACTAAGATACCCCATGCTTCCCACTCCCTGCTGCACCAGATTCATCTTGCAGAAATCTGTTTTGTTGCTAAAGTAGAAATCTGTTCACCTAATAATGGGAATATATCTCTTTGAGATCTATTGTCTACTGAAAATAAAGGGGAGATTGGGTGGACCTATTTGCTCTCCCTAAAAGCAAACAACAATTATATTCTGATTTCATTTATAATCTTTTGGCTTGCTTGTTTTTTCCCCCCAAAAGGTTTGGCAGAAAAGCTATTCTATTTGCAACCATGGGTGTACAGACAGGTTTCAGCTTCCTCCAGATCTTCTCAACCAGCTGGGAAATGTTCACAGTGCTTTTTCTTATAGTTGGCATGGGGCAGATTTCAAATTACGTTGTGGCCTTCATATTAGGTAAGATTTTTTTCACTCTTAAACTTTACTTGCCTGTTTCAATATGTTGGAGCAATCACATTTCACAAGAAACAATATTCCCACATATAAGTATCAAAACTATATTTAGGAAAAATAGCTAAATTAAAAGAAAGGCTGATAGAACCTGGGAAAATCTAGAAGTTAAAAGAGAATAAAATTTGCCAAGTGAAATAAAATATTTTGTCAGTTTAGCTAGTTGATTCAATGACTTAAATGACCCATTCCCATTGTATAGTTATATTGTTTTTGAGGTTTAACATAACTTAACAGAATATAACAGAATAACAGAATTGGAAAGGATGTTGGATGTCTTCTAGTCCAACCCCCTGCTCAGACAAGAAACCCTTTACCATTTCAGACAAATGGTTGTCCAATCTCTTCTTAAAAACTTCCAGTGCTGGAGTATCCACAACATCTGGAGGCAAGTTGTGACTTGTCTGGACAAACATAGACATTTCAAAAATTGATTTCAGATTGCTACAGAAGTAACTTTCACTAGCTATTCTGAAACCTTTGTTAATTCATCAGCAGCCCGAACTTGCTTAACAGGGAAAGCAGAGGGAATATTTGAGAAATGGGTGAGTAGACTGAGGGATATCATAAATATGAAAAGGGGGCACTTGTAGCATAAGCAGCAGGATTCTTCTGAACTCCCTTAGCCATCTTGCCATGCTTTTTTTCAAGTAGCGCCCCCCCCCCCCCATCTTGAATAACATGAATGGTTGACATATACTGGAACTCCCATCTTTCAGCAATCATGGTTAAGAAATTCTTTCTTTGCTAGTATGATATTGAAGGCTGCCAAGAGACTAATGTTGAAATCAATAGTGGCACTACTTAGAAAATCTTGGTGGCCCAGCAAGGGGAGGAGAGGAACCGACTTACGCAAATTGAACTGCACATGTGCACGTCAGACCACTGCTTACGCAAGTTGGTTGTATGTATGCACATGCGCCGACCAGCCGCTTGCAAGGCCTGGTTCCAAAAAGACCACAGTAGTAGGCCACGGCCTGGGGATTGGGGACCCCTGTCATAAAGTCTGAGGTAAAGTATATCCCCATCATACTTTTTATGCAGGCAGATCTACATAGTATCATACTAAGCTGTATGCAGGTCACCAGTTTCCGATTGTTGCCTTCCTGGAGCCTGATGATAATTATTTGGCTTCATGGTGGTTTGTGAGTTCAGAGTTATGTTTAGATACAATAGGGAGTTAATTTCTTGCTGTTTTAGCTGGATCTAAAACATGCTCCTGGGAGTTGAATTGGCTCACTAGTTTTACTACAGCTATTTCTTTACTATGGCATTGCTTTTTTTAACGCTCTCCTTATCAGATACACTTAATCCTCTAAATTTATGCCTAGTCATCAAAATAATGCAGTTTCTTTCCCTTGCCATTGATAGAGAGAACTTTGAATCTCAGCAGGAGCATTTTTTTGTTTTTTGTTTAAAAAGCAACAACTACCAATTTGGCCATGAACTAATTAAGCAGCTACTTATTAAAATAGAAATATTTTAGTAACTTATATTTTGTATTACTTTACGTATTGATATTTAATAATGGAATATTTTAAAGATATTGTTTGTCCTGGAAAATTTGAATGACTTTTTTTTAAATCAAATTTTCCCTTCTTGTTTATGGATTTTTAAGCTATAAATATTTACCAAAATGTGTCAGCCCTGTTCATGAAGTTCTACAGAATTATGTAACTATAATGGTGAGGAGCCAGAGAGGAGGTGAAGGGAGGACATTGAGAGGATAGTGAAATCAATGGCTTACTATGCAGAATAAGTGTCCTATGAAGTAATCTGCAGGTGGCTACCAGATTGTGGTTGTTTACAAGCGATTACCCTCAGACTGGGTTATTTGGAAGTGTTTGAGAAAAGTTTTTAATTGTAAACAATATTGGCCTTATGAACTTGGTCATAGTTTTGCTAGTAATTCATTTAAACTTGCAATTAAAAAAATATATCTTGTATTTTAGAAACTTTGACAGAAAATATATTTAAATACATTAATCCTTTTGGGATGAATAAACATGTTGGATTTATAATATAGAAAGGGCAAACTGATGATTTTTCTTTTTCAAGTGCAATAGCCAAATTTTATCTTCTTGAACTGTATGACACTATTTTTTTCCACAGGAATAGATTGCAAAGAAAAGGCAATGTAAACATTTCTAGAATACTTTAATGAATTTTAGCACCTTCTGAAAATATACATATTAACACACTTTATATTTGTTTAAGTAAAATGTTTATTTGGAGACATTTTTAAAGTGTTCTCAGTGAATTTAAATAAAATATATTTAAACTATTTTTTATTCTCTAATTATGAAATAAACTGTAAAACAATACACTTCTCTTAATAACAAATCCCTTGTATGGATTTTTCATATATTTTTGATGACCTTAAATACCAAGCATCGTAATCAATAATCAAACAGATGTGTGATATCCTTTCCCCAAATGGGAGAAAATACATATATAGAATAAAATCCCAAGCAAACAGGCCATCATATTAATACTTTTCCCTACCATTTCTTATAATAATGAATCATATAATAATTTACAGTGCCTTGCCTCAACACCTCTGATATGCCTGCTGGGCTGTACACAAACATGAGTCATAAGTAATTAGTATACAATAGGGTGCAGCAATGTTTAAAGGAAGGTGTGTCTATAAACAGATTAGTAGTGCTGGGACAAGAGCAAGATCAATACAAGTCAGTGAAAACTAATAAGGAAATTATGCCACTTTCAGAAGTTTGGAATTTTTGGTATACAGTATAGGTCAAATTGTGCAATTTTATAAGCATGTTAAGTAGACAAGAATTATCTTTAGTTTCTTTTATTTGGATCATACATAAATTTATGACTGAACTGGCTCATAAACTTTATTATGCTAATTTCTTTAACACTGTACCGTATCTGAAAAGTATATTGTACTGTGGTGTTTTTCCAAGAAATCATTTCCAGAAATTATGAAGTTTGTACTCTGTAATGCAAAATAATATCTTTCATAATGAGAATGAGTGAGAACATTCAATATCCCTTTATCATAGTTGAACAGAGGACAATCCTGATGTTTTTCCTGCTGCCCTGCCATATAGGAATGTTTTTCCCTATACATGAACAAAGTGCATTGTACAGTTTAGGAAAAAAAACAACTGAAAGGTTTCCAGGAAAGGGAATCATGACACCAAGCGCGCTATTGTTTAGTTGGCTTAAGTATGTTGCAGTAAATTATGTAAGATTTTGATTACTTTGATTTGTTTCCAAGTCCAAAACCACATTATTTTCTGATGGGTTAAACATACAATAAAATAAGGGAAGCAATATCTATATTCCTGGAAATGCTTCATGAAAATTAAATGGAATTCTAAAATATTTTAAAAATACTATCCAGTGAATGTAACATCTCACGTATTCTGCATGGTTGTTCATGGCTTTCCAGTACAACCATATGATTATGTTTGTAGATACTGTAAATTATTAATTACTTAGTTTAATACTTAATCGTATTTTTCGGAGTATAAGATGCACCAGAGTATAAGACGCATCAAGGTTTTGAAGAGGCATTTTTTTAAAAAAAGTAGATAGGTAGATAGAGAGGGAGAGAAAGAGAGATAAATACAGTAAGTAGCTAGGTAGGGAGAAAGAGAGAGTAGTTAGGTAGATAAAGGGAAAGAGAGAGAGATAAATAGAGATAGAGAGATAGCGAAATACAGTAGGTAGGGGGAGAGAAAGAGGGTAGGTAGGTAGTGGGATAGAGAGAGAAATAGAAATACAGTAGATAGGGAGAGAGAGAGTAGGTAAGTTGGTAGGTAGTGGGATAGAGAGAGAGAGAGTAGGTAGGTTGGTAAATAGAGGGGGGAGAGAGAAATACAGTAGATAAGTAGGGAGAGAGGGAGTAGGTAGATAGGTACATAGGTAGAGGGGGAGAGAGAGGGAGAGAGAAATACAGTAGGTAGGTAGGGAGAGGGATAGAGAGAGAAATAGAAAGAGATAGAGAGAGAAATACAGTAGATTGGTAGGGAGAGAGAGAGAGTAGGTTGGTTGGTAGGGAGAGGGATAGAGAGAAATAGAGAGAGAGAAATACAGTAGCTAGTAGGGAGAGAGAGAGTAGGTAGGTAGATGTTTCCAGGTGTATTTATCCATGTGCTGGAGAAGGAAATCGCTGGAGCATCTAAGACTTTTGTTTCTGCTGGCAAACACTTGATCAATGTAATTCTCATCAATCAGTTAAAGAGCTTTCCAAAAGGGAAAAAAAGGGTTTTGCATTCTGCAAACCTCCCCCAAATGGCCCGTTTTTCACGAAAATGGGTGTGTTTTTTTAAAAATAAAAGACATGAATAGCCTTGGGGGGGCTTGCAGAGTGCTCCGGGGGGGGGGGGGGCAAAAACTAGCAAAAAAAATGGCCCGTTTTTGTCAAAAAAATGCATGTATAGCCTTATGTAGGCTTATAGAGTGCTGCTGGGGGCTGGGTGGGCAAAAAAAGCCCATTATTTGCTAATTTCTACCCTCTCCAACCCCCAGGAACTCTGAAACCTTCCATAAGGGTATGCATGGCCATTTTGGTGAAGGGGCGGGGCTTCCAGAAGCCAAAAAATAATAATGCTGTATTCAGTGTATAAGACGCACCCAGATTTTCAGCTTCTTTTTTGAGGAAAAATGGTGTGTCTTATACTCCGAAAAATACGGTATGGAATATTCCCTAAATAACTGGTCCAAGTGAGCATTCTCCTTCAAAGAACTCAGGTTTAGTATAGATAGTCATTGACATATTTCTGTGAAATGATCTGATATGAACATTGTTTTATTGGAAGGAGTTAATTTCTTTTCCTAAAGATGGACGGACGGACGGACAGACAGACAGACAGACAGA
Organism: Thamnophis sirtalis; assembly: GCF_051295495.1. Lineage (NCBI taxonomy): Eukaryota > Metazoa > Chordata > Lepidosauria > Squamata > Natricidae > Thamnophis > Thamnophis sirtalis. Next base: position 96,749,031 of record NW_028261383.1, read on the forward strand.
CAGACAGACAGATAGACAGACAGATAGATAGATAGAATGAAAACATATGAGTACATCATTTAGGCTCAGAAAACATTCTCTTGTTGCTGAGATTATTATTTTGTACAGCTTTCTATAGAGATAATGCTCTCTTCTAATTAGTCATAAGATGGCTAACTAAACAGTTTAATCAGTCAACTTAAACATGCATGAAAGTACATAGAAATGAAAGCAGTATTTTTTTTAAAAAAACAGTATTTTTTACTAAAAATAATTAAACAATTAAGAGTGAATGAAAATAAAGATGTCCTATCCCTAATTATAGAATGAATGCATTCTTGAATGCAAGTTTTTTTCAAAGAAAGTTTTTGGCTTATTGGTTGTAGGTTTTTTAGCACAAATTTAATAATGAAGTTGATCCCTCAGTGATTCTTAGCAGGGCTGGAGTAAGGCATGTAATGCCCTAAGTATAGCTCAATAATGGTGTCCCTTGGCCCTCCCATTGCTTAACTGGCTTAAGACACTTAATAAGTGCTGAAAACCAAAGTCAAATGTAGCAGTGAATGTGTTACGGGCATGTCGCGTGGGGAATAAAACTCTGTGGTACCTTTCTTCAAGTCATATCGTAAGGGTATGCTTATTTTGCTTAATAGTTAATCCAGGGCTGATTGTTAGCTAAAACGAGTACTTTGGCCTTTCATTTATGCAAGCTAATGCTTGAGTTGGATATTTTTGTTGTTTGTTTATTAGATTTATACCCCACTTTAATTTTGTGCTACTTAAGGTGAGGCACATAACGCTTGCTTCTTTATTTTCCTACAACAACAACAACAATATGGTTGAGAGAAAGTGAGTGGATCTAAGTCACTCAGGTGGCTTATATAGAGAGGGCTAGCAATCTAGCATCTTAACCATTACATTTGGCAGTAACATCAGACTGTGTAGTGATTGCCTAAAAAGATAAAAACTCCAGTTGTGGGACTTCTCTTTCTGGCAGCCCCAGTCAGTATGGTCAGTAGTCAGTAACTACAAAAGTTGTACTCTTAACAGTCTCCAGGAGACTGCAGTTCCATACGCCAATGTAGAATTAAAACTGATGGTTATTGAAAGTGCAACCATGGACTAATTGAACCACTGACCTGCTCAAGCTAAAGCAGTTCTAATATTACAATGTATTTTCAGTTGTGACATGGCTATATTTCAATAACCTCTCTTATTTCTCTCCAAAATATAATTGAAATGTATCAATCCGCTAAATATATCAATTCTGATGCACAGTATGTATTGGTGTGTAATTTAAATTAAGTTAAAGTTAAATCACGCATCATATTATGCCTCAGAATTCCCTGCTAGTCTTGTTCAACTTTAGGCAAATTAGTGCCATAACCTCTCTTGAAAACTAGGACATGGCTCCATTTAAAAGACTGTATTTATTTTTCAAGCTGCAAAATAACATATTTTGGGTAAATAGAGTTAAATGCTAACCGCACTCCTTGTTTTAAACAGGCACAGAAATTCTTGGCAAATCAGTTCGTATTATATTCTCTACGTTAGGAGTTTGCATATTTTTTGCAATTGGCTACATGTTGCTGCCACTATTTGCTTACTTCATCAGAGACTGGCGGATGCTACTACTGGCTCTTACTGTCCCTGGGGTGTGCTGCATTCCACTGTGGTGGTGAGTTTAACTGTTCTGAAAGTTGTTCAGCTTCAGAAATGTCCTCTCTGTAGCTGATAACCTTCACCCTACACTATTATATAACCAGTGGGCATTTTACAGCCTTGAGTTGATGTAGATAACATTTTCCCACCTTTGCCATTTGATTGCAGAGAGCAGTGGATTGTTTTGAATGTTCTTTCAAATTATCTTTATTTTGACTCTGAGTTGGCTGGTTCTATGGGACGTACCCTGTGCGAGTTCTGGATTGTGTTATTCGGACCTCCAACTTTTAAAAAATAGTGTTTTTTTTTAATGCAAGTCATTAGATGAGTTCTCCTGTTCAAATTTTCCCTTCTTGGTTATTTTTGATTCCACTTTTTTCTGTTGAGGCACCAACATAATTTTTTGATAATCGAAAACAGCCCATGATGTTTTTAAGAGCAGCTGCAGAAAGCAATACTACTGTATGGCTAAATCTCTGCATTTTTTTCTAGTTAGTTGTTTATGCATCGAATGTTCACAGTCATGTTTATATTTTTAAGAGGAAAAATTCTAATAAATTAACTTCATGAAACTTAAAACAAATTACTGCTTCAAGAGAACCCACTTCCAATTGCTAGTACCAAAAAATATTGAAGCTATGAAATTATATGCATTTTTTCTTGTAAAACATTCTGAAGAAGAACTATATTACCTTATGATAACTAAAACCTGGAAAGTATATGATAGGATCTATTAAAACTAATCAATTTTATTATAAGTATAAGTATAATCTTTATTGTCATTGTACTTAAATACAACGAAATTGGTTAAAGCCTAAGCATCTGTTAAACTGGGATCCACTTGCAAAATTTTATGCCCTATAATAAAATTTTATTAGACTTAAAAAGTAGTTCCAGTCTTCTATGTTTTGTACAGCACTTGTATCTTAAAAATCTGGCACTTGCTCACACATCTCCCTCAACATTCAAGTCTCAACAAGTTTTGACTTGTTGGTCTGAAAGAATGATTCAATAGTAAATTCTGATATCATATTACTATTGGTATTTAATATGTCATTTTAAAGAATTTGTTTGCAATTTAAAAGATTGCTTGCAAAGGTATAGTTCACTAATACTTACATATCAGGTTTTAGAGATTAAAAACATTGGAAAGTTACCCATTTTACAACATTCTTAAGGAATTTAAGAATATAATCCTTGTTTCTGTATAAGTGTTATACAATTTTAACTCAAATGAAATACTGTGGTTTCTAATATGAATATGCAATCTCCCACAGTTTATTTGATATTAAAATAACTATGTTTTAGATCTCAGTTCTTGTTTTCCAATGTGTCAGTCATTTTGTTCAAATGTTTATATTGAATTTGCTCTAAAATATATTAGAAGTGTATTTGGGAATTTATAATGTTAAATGTCTTTGTGATTTAGGCTATGTTCTGCAGAAATAGTTGCAAATTACTTTAATCAAAAACTTGATTAATTCCTACATGCATTGTTTCAAATATCAGTTCTGTAGAGACGATTTCTCCTTTTTAAAAATTTCTTCCTATATTTTATTGGCCTCTTTATTGCTTAACTATCTTCACAGTTAGCCCGGGAACCATATTTTTGTGATCAATGGTATCAATAGAAAGACACAAAAGTAGAAATGTTTAGCTTTCCGTTCCAATTTTGCATGCAGAGTGCCAAAAAGATAATGCAGCTAAAATCTTTTTTTTATTTTATCTGAGACAGATGGGAAATATTTCTTTGGATCAGAATAAGAAAATTTTATTTCAGAATATTTACTTCCTAATAATGGCAGGAGCTACTTTTTAATTAATATTTCAAAGAATAGTTGTTGCCACATCAGTATGCTTTGAATAATGTAAATAGAGATATTAATATGAATAGAATGTAAGGTATTATCTTTCCTCCTTTCCTTTTAAAATGGATTATATTTGTCTTGCTTGGCCTCGGCCCTCCTATTCAGCTCTTGCTCTATTCAGTTTTAGAATTATGCACTCAACACTTCTTTGCAATAACCCTATTCTTTCTCTCTCTCTCTCTCCCCCCCCCCCCTTCTCTGTTCTTGGTCATTGTACTTCTGGCTTTTAATTGAATTTTCTTCTTAAGAATTTAGCTCACTTCTAAAGTTGGTTTACATGGTTGCAGTATGGAGCAAAAACAAATATTACAAACTTTTAATGGTGGGATGAAGGGGAGACCTAGAAGGTAGGGACCTATTTTTCTTAGCTAGAGCTACCAGCTGTAATTTGCAAAAATTCCATACAACAACTAGATTGATAGCAAAACAATACAGAACTTTCCCTCCTGCCCCTATTGTTTGCTTCTGTCTAGCAATTTTTTGGATTGTTCCAGCCCAGCAATTATCTACTAACCCTAATATACTTTAATTCTACAAGTTACTTAGTCTGTAAAGATCCTAACCAGTAAATATTCTCTTTTTCCTAGTATAGTTATAGATACTGGTTTATAGATCAAGGAGATTATAATTTAGTGAAATCCATTGTAATATATTGTTCCTTTCTGTGAGTAAAAAGCTGCATACAAAGGACATATGTATCGCTACAAACAACCCTATGGTTCATGAATATTAAAATATTTAGATGAAATAGGAGTTTAGGGTTTGTAGGCTCTTCTGTTTTGGTCAATTAATGAATCAAAGGTTGCTTTCCTTGAAAATTCAAATAAGAAAGGTTCAGGTATTTTAAACATAGGTTATAAGAACAGGGCCATACCACAAGCTTCTGTTTCTGGCTGCTATTATTGAACAAGAAAAAATCAGGTTCATAAATATAAAGTTTTAAATTTCTTCCATTCTAGCCTGTTTGAAAATTGATAGTATTAAATAAATTATATGTAAATTTGGTAGCTAAATAAATATGCCTCATAATATATTGTAGGAACTTAGTGGAACACATCTGGATCCTCATACATACCATAGGATACTGTGTTTTGTACTGATTATTTCAATAGGTTGTCTTAGGACTTGGGTAGTTATTTTATTAAATTGCGGGGACACAATTTAGACATAAACATTGGCATATATATTAAAAAAATTTTAAAAAAAGATATTCCCATGGGTTTAAATCCTTGCAGGAAATAGAGCGATTTTAAAAATAGCGAACAAAATCTGTGGCTTGAAATCAGATCAGAAGCGTGGACAGTTAGATTTTCCATGTGCGACAGGGATGGATATGTTCTCTTTTAGAAAGCCTCAGATGATAGATGCATTTATAGCGTTATAATTTGTTGGTATCCCTCTTAACATTCATTAAATCAATTTAATATTTAAATCTGATATTTTACAACACTGTGTTTATGTTATGTTGTAGTGGCAAAACTGAGCTGTTAAGATGGAAGTCGGGAGGTCTTAAACTTGCTTTCCTAGCAAATCCTAGCTCTGCCCACCTGTCTTTTGGGCAGTGCTTTGGTAATTCCTGCAGCTGCCCCGTTGTTTCCTGGGAACATCTTATTTGGCGTTATCTCCTTAATCCTATTTATGGAATAGAGGCCTCCCACAATCTGTGCTGACTTATTGGCAACTAAAAGAGTTTGGGGGAAAAAACTATACTGTAAGCCCTGAATGTGTGGTGTAGTGACTTGAGGTTTCATCAACAATATCACCCAAAAAAGGACCAGTTTTATCAGACTTATACTTTTTTTTAAAAAAGAAATGCTAAAAATGTAACTTCTTTAGATTTTAAAATTATACCCAGTTTAGAGATGCCTCAATTATACATGGTTCAGACATGCCTTCCGAATTATTAAGAAGAGAACTGCTGTAAATTAAGATGCAAGCCAGAACACACGATGGCACTGGTTAACAACAAATACTATTGCTGTTCTTATAATGGCTAACAAATGGATTTTAGAGGCAAAACATTACATTTATGGCCAGTCTGAATTATAAATGAATGAAAGTTGACACTGAACACACAACTTCCTATAGTCATCCAACAAAACAAAGTTATTTAGGAACCCATTAAACAAATAAAAGAATCATAATTTGTGTACTTCTACAAAAACAGAGATCTTGAAACTTCTGTTCCTTTTGCTTCATTTTACCTGGGAAATTCCTTTCTCTCTGAAGGCCCACTTTTTATTCAAAGGCTGCAAACTTCTTGCTCACTCCTGTTCCTAGTCCTCCCTAATGCCTTCCTCATTCTCTGTTCCTTTTTGAAGTCATTTTCTTCTGAAAATCCCTCAAAGTTTATAAGGTAGTCCTCGACTTACAACAGTTCATTTAGTGACCATTCAAAGTTACAATGGCACTCAAAAATGTGACTTATGACCATTTTTCACATTTATAGTCATTGCAACATTTCCATGGTCACATGATCAAAATCCAGATGCTTGGCAAGAGGTTCATATTTATGATAGTTGCAATGTCCCAGAAACATAGCTTTTGTGACCTTTTGACAAGTAAAATCAAGGGGGAATCCAGATTCACTTAAGAACCGTGTTACTAACTTAACAAATGCAGTGATTGATTTTAACAACTCAGGCAAGAAAAGTCGCAATATGGGGCAAACTCACTTGTCTAATGTTTCACGTAGCAACATAAATTTTGGGCTCAATTGTGGTTGTAATTTGAGGACTACTTGTATCTCTAGTTGAGGTAGGGATTGTGAGTTCTCTCCAAATTTGCCTCACAAAAGGGAGGGCAATACTCCTGATACTGATTATACATTTGTCAAGCATATAAATTGAAAATATTTTTCCTTGCTAATTTTTCAGTAAAATCAGAAGACCCTATAAAATTTTGTTAATATTTCTCAACATTTTGAAAAAGTAAGTAGGCATTGAAATCTTTAGAGGCCCTAGATTATTAGATTCATGATTTATTTTTCTGGACATTTTAATAATTTCTTTTCTAAGAAAATACTCTTATGAAGAAACAAACTATCATCAAGAAGACACGCAGATTGATTGACCCTAAAGAAAGACCTTGCTAATCAAATTCTTCAGGTGCAATCAACACATGGCTCCTAATGTATCAATTTGCATAAAATAAATTGTGATATGTTTAGTGTGGATTTACTGTATATAACAGATTTTATTCAAATGAGTGTGATGTCACCTGTTATTTTAGTAAACCAAATCTTCTTTGAAGCTTTGAATATTCACAGCAGAGAATTAGTATTACAGGTTTTTATATATATATTTCAACTTTCTCCAAATAATAGAAAGCAGCTAGATCTATACAATGTGTCTGAATTGTTTATGGAATTATTAATCAAGGAAAGAAATTGGGATGCAAAGAAGAACATTATATTAATATATGTTAGCTCTTATGCAGCTTTTATATAGGTCCCAGTTGACTTACAGTCTAAACTACTGTCATGTCAAAGATACACTATCTGTATTGTACTCACTTCCAAGCAAATATATTTATTACAAACACATTCATAGTCCACCTGTCCAGTTCAGTAGATTATACACACATTAACATAAATTGTTCTATTAGAATTAGCAAGTATTTACTCAAATGTTTGTCTGTTTATATCGAAAGTGAAGTCTTTTTTTAAAAAAAGTTACCTTGAAATTATAAAAATGCAGCAACTACATATTATATGTTTTTCTGAATTTAGTTCCCCAATCATTAAAAAACAGCAGAATGCAGTGAGTGACACATTCCTTTCCATGCTTCCTATAAGCAAATGGACCAAACCTTTGGCTTCTCATATCACACTTAAGTGAAAATCCTTTTTGTCACCATGATGGAATTTATGAAAAAAAAGAGCAATGATATAATTTGGACTTGTTACAGGTTTATTCCTGAGTCTCCTCGGTGGCTGATTTCTCAAGGAAGATTCACAGAAGCTGAAGCAATTATTCGGAAGGCGGCAAAAAGAAACAAGATTCCAGCTCCAGAAATAATTTTAGATCCAGTGGATGTAAGTATTAGGAGTTGGTGTAGTTGTTAAGGTACCTGGCTAGAAAGCTTAAGTTCTAGTCCCACTTTAGGCATAAACCCCCAGCCTAGACATTCACTCTCCGCCCTAGAAAGCAGGCAAGAACAAACCATTTGTCCAGGCAGTCACCAGTCATCAACAATGACTTGAAGCCATAAGACTCAAAAAATTGTATGTTTATGTTTTTGTTGTACTTGCTGTAGCCTACTATTATAATAGCGACTGAGCTGATGACTTTGGGCCAGTCAACATCTCGCAGCCCAACCCACCTCAGGATTAGAAAATAGGAGAAGGACATATTACATATGATCACAGCTTTGAATTACTTATAAAGTAATAAAAGTGGGATAAAATCATATAGACTAAAGACAGACAAATAGATAGATAGCAGGTCTCACTTGTACCACTAGTCATGTTAAGAAAACAAAACTCTTAAGGTAGAGCAAGTGATAGTTTGCATGCACCAGTACTTATATCTGAGTTAATTATTACTTATTATTAGTAAGAACCATTAGTGAGTCAGATATTCAGAAGCATTAACACTTTTTCCAGGTGAACTTCACTATAAACCCAATTATATGTGCAATAAAACACTATGTCCTTGAAAAGAACAAGAGCAGACAATATACCATGGACGTTGGCCTGAAAATACTAAAAAAGTATATAAATCTAGCTAGCTCAGTAACACAGCCAAGATCACCAACAAACCTTCCTGATTCTAAATACAATATTGTCTCTCTTGCTTTCTGCTTATGTTCTGCTTCTATCCCCCACAGCAAGCATTTTAATATATTTCAGAGACAGCTTGGAGCTTGTTCAACTTCTATTATTCTATTGTCAGTAGTAGTTCTATCCTTGCCCAAATGTTGTGGTTTAATTACATCGGCAGGGTTTATCATTCAACCATAAATTATTATAGATTGTGGCTTGGACAAGCATGCTGCCCATTTGTCTTAAAAGTTTCAGGATGGCTTTATACCGTCTACCGGGGGAGGGGGGAATCATATCCCTCCCCTTTTGAGCTGTAGACAAATAATGAATCACACATATCTGAACTTGATCGGGCCACCGACATAGTTGTAAAATGGACATTGGACAAATTGCATTTTCCCTGCTTCCCAAACATTGTAACAATAGAAAAAGTTGAGAAAATGTGCAGTCCGCTAGTGTAGCTCATTTTCATCTTAGTCTTGGAATAAAGTTTGCTATATATGTGTGCTATCAGTTTATTCCCCTGTAGCATTTTTTTAAAAAGGCTCTGGTCACATGGTGTGTCTCAGTTTATTTTTTTTCAAAAACTTGGGAAGGGTAATGATTTTTGGAGTCAAATGGAACAAAGGTTGAGCAACCATCTCCAATGTAATTATTTACCAGCTAATGTGTGAAGTTGTTTTCTCTCCCAATTATACATTCTTGGTGGTAGGTGGCGATAAAGCAGAAAATTGTGCTAAGAGAAAGTAAAGATTGGCAATGCATTGGTCGGCTGTTGTGTGTTTCTCTGTGGTTCAGTTTGCAAAGAGTTTTAACTCCATTTAACTTTGATATGCCTTTTCTCCGAACCCAGTCCAATCAGCGCTTTTAAAATAAAGATTATAGAAGGAAACAGAAATGAACTCTTGTAGAAGGCCCAAACTCAGTTTTTATAGTTAAAGAAAACTCTTGACTTTGTACTCAGAAGTCCTTTAATTTTACCAGACACATGCAAAAAACAAAGGATTTTTTAAAAATTATAGCTTAGGGACACACTTTACACTGGCACTCCCCAACCAAATTCTGGAATGGAAAATTCCAGGAGAATGTTAATTCCGCTCTAAAACTGAAATCAAATAGTTGTACCACATTACTACAGTAGTTGAGTATCTAGTCATCTCTCCTTGTTGATTGCTCTGGTTTGGTGGACACTATCTGTTTTCTCTAAGGAGCTAATAATGACTTGCAGTTGTAGTAATTAATGAAGAAAAGAAGCTAATCTTTCAGTTATTTTTCTTTTAATTTGGTCTGAGCTTATTTTAAGGACAAGTTTTCCCTGGACAGTTTACAAACATATATCTGTTGTAGGAAGTTACAGTAGTCCTTGCTTTGCGACTACAGTTGGGATTGGGCCTTTCATTGGTAAGGGTAGTGGTCATTAAATGAGTCATGCCCAATTTTATGGCTTTTTTGCTGTTATTAAGTAAATCATAGTCATTAAGTGAATCAAGTTTCAGTTTAATTTTATTTATAGGCCGCCCAATCCCGGAGGACTCTGGACGGCTTACAGAGAGGGGAAAGAAAAGAAAATAAAGAAAATAAAAATAAAATAGGCAAGTTAAAAAACAACACAGATACATTCATTTCAGTCGGGGCTGGACCTCAACGATGAAGTCAACAGCACCAGGCCTGCCGGAATAGCCAGGTCTTGACAGCTTTTCTGAAGGCCATGAGAGTGGGTGAGGTCCGGATTTCTGGGGGTAGTTCATTCCAAAGGGTCGGGGCAGCCACAGAGAAGGCCCTCCTCCGGGGAGCCGCCAGCCAACATTGTCTGGCTGACGGCATCTGAAGGAGGCCCATCCTGTGGGATCTTACCGGCCGCTGGGAGGAGTGTGGCAGTAGGCGGTCTCGCAGGTATGCTGGTCCTTAGCCATGCAGGGCTTTAAAGATAATAACCAACAGCTTGAATTGCGTCTGGAGACCAATAGGTAGCCAGTGCAGCTCGCGGAGGATAGGTGTGACATGGGTGTACCTAGGTACACCCAATATCGCTCGCGCGGCTGCATTCTAGACTAGTTGCAGTCTCCGAACGCTTTTCAAGGGTAGCCCCATGTAGAGCGCTGAATACAGCTTTCTCCATTGACTTTGTTTGTTGGAAGCCAACTGGAAAGATTGCTGAATACCCCTAAATACATGGTGGTTGCCAAACACTCAAATTTGGATCACATGACCATGGAGATCCTGCAACAGTCATAAGTGTGGGGATCAGTTGTAAGTGCAAGACCCAGATCTTTTTCAGCACCATAATTTTGAATGGCCATAAGTCTAGGGCTATAGTAGCTGTACTTCCTAAGGAAACTCACCCTGAAACTGGGAACCACATCAACTTATTGACTATTTTATTTCATATCTGGCCAATTTTTATTATGGAACTCTTGTTGCTTAAGTACGTGTCATGTGTTCATCAATAAACATAATTCATTAGACTTCTTTTCCCAACAATCCTTGTTAATTGATTGTTACTAATTTAGGCTAATTCTCAAACATAGACTGTTTGTCATAAAGAATTTTGAAAAATAATTCAGTTTTGAACTGGTCTCCCAAACAGGTTAAAATCTGTGCAGAATGAGAATGAAAATACATAAAATTGTCAGAATGGAAGCAACCAATAAGTCTCCATTTTCTTTAAATGGCTTGATTTTTCTTTTCTTTGCCTAGTATGCTATCCAGGACATTTATGTTTGTTTACTTGCTTGGTTTTGGAATGTTCCCTTTTTCCTTTTTTTTCCTCCTAAGGTAGAAGATTTGAAAGCCAAGCAACATCAGGGTGTGTTTTTGGACTTGTTCAGAACACGAAACATTGCAATTATGACTTTTATGTCTCTTCTTTTATGGTAAGGTTCCGACAGCAGGCTCATGAAATGCAGAGGCCCATTAAATGCAGAGACCCGATGATCTGTTTTTTTGTTCGGGGCAAATTAGGCTGTTTGGGACATTCCAATCCTTATTTATCAAATGAGATTTTATTTTAGATTTTTAATTGATCATTTTATGTCACTGCCCTGCTTGGCGTATTCAGCTGCCCTTAACATGTGAAGTGCCATTAAAATGTGATGTAGGTCAGAAAATTGTGACTGTTTTTATAAAGAATTTTCTATAGCTAGAGGACCTTTGTTAGGTTGCTTGCTGATGCGTGTAAGTATGAAGGGATTTTGGAGTTGTGAGCAATGGAGTTCATGCAATCAGAAGCACTTCAGTAACTAAACTGCATCAGAACACTTTTGCCTACTTCTTTACCATAGCATTTTAACCAGACAAGGCTAATTACTAACAGGATTAGATGTAACCCCAGACTAAACTAAATCACACTATTATTGTTTCCAGCCCTAAAGATCTGATAGAAAAATAATAATAATAAACAATTTAACCAAACAATGAAAAGTCAAGGAAAAAGGAAACAATTTACATTTAAGCACCAGAGATGTCCTAGTCCAGTGAATTTTTTGCATGATTTTCTTTTTAATAATTTTATATTATTGAAAATACTGAACTTTATCAGCAAAGGTAAAATACAAAAAGAAAGTCTGCCTATTTAAATAGCCATTTGGACATTAGTTTTTAAAGGCTACTATTAATGCAAGCACTTTTGGCACCAGATAATAACGAACATTGTTCACTATACTGTAGATTATCAGGAGATTCAGATACAAGCTATTGCATAGGCACCATTTATTGTATTACACTTTCCGCAATCATATACATTTCTTGAACAGAAGGAATCAATATCTAACTCTCAGTTCAATTAAATCTTTAGCATTTCATATACTGTATTAGATAATTGAGAGTCCTAAGAAGCTGCTTGTCTTCCCATATGAGCAATCAGCATTTAAAATTAGATAGTTTCATTGAATGGCTTGCCTCTAACAGGTACATGCCATAAAACAGCCCTAAAGATATTTTAGGGCAGCAATGTCAATCTCAAGGCCCAGGAGTCTGATCCAACACAAGTGATGTTGAGCTGGCCACACACCTCCTGCCCTTCCCTCCGCCCTCCCCCCCTGCAGGAGGTCAAATACAATCCTGTGGGCAACCCTCCCAAGCTCCGTTTTTGCTGGCAGAGGGTTGCAGTGAAAAACAGACATCACCATGCCCACCTGAGGTCAAACAAAACCCTGATTTTGAGGGTTTTGAAATTGAGTTTGACACTCCTGCTTTAGGGCAAACAGTCAGCTTTTCCCTGTTGTGATTAGAAGGACTAGGTTGTAATTCATCCAGGGATTTTATGAATTTAGCCCTGTTTGTTTAAGATACCTGTTTACATAAATTATTGAAGAACAGAAATGCAGCATCGAAACATAAATGTCCAGAAGGTTGTATGTGTAATTTCCCAATGTATATTTTACTCCATTCCAATCCAAAAAAGGGCCATCTAAAATAGTAAAATAGGAAATAAGCCTGTTCTGCTATTGGGCTGATTGTGCCAGATTATGGTTACCGGTATTTATATTTGCTAATTTCTCTTTTATCTCAGGATGTTTACATCTATTGGCTATTTTGGCTTGTCACTCAGCACCCCCAATCTGCATGGAGATGCCTACTTCAATTGTTTTCTGTCAGCAGTCATAGAGGTCCCAGCCTATGTGATTGCTTGGCTCCTCCTACGGGTCTTCCCTCGACGTTATACAATATCTGGCACCCTTTTCTTGGGAGGAGGAGTTATTTTGTTCATACAGTTGGTACCGCCAGGTAAGATCATTCATTTCGTTTCATTTGTGCTGTAGTAATTGACAATACTATATGAGGAGATGGAACAAGTGTTAAACAATTATTTTTTACACCTATATCTTACGAATTCTCAATTTTCTATTCCAGGAAAATTCATTAATATTATGTGTAGATAGAGATCTGCATTCACAGAACATTGCAGGACTGTTTTATCAGTTTATTTTTGTGACCTCTCTGTACCACACATCTAACAAAATACACCCGTGCAAAAAAAATTTGAGAAAATGTCCAAATGGTAGGGCGAATTTGGTGGAAAGCCAAACATAGTTGCTCAACTTTTGCATGCTGTGATCTTTTTACTGACCTTCGTTGGATTTAAGGCTGGGCAAAAGAATAAATATATAATTGACTTTTAATGATTACATTTGAATCTCTAAAAGATTCTTAAACTTTGCAATTCTGCAGCTGCCCACTAAAGGGCAGTACAATCCAGTTCTGGTATCAATAGCATGATTTTAGTATATATGTATGTGTATGTATAAAACTTTTTATTTTATCAATGTATTAAATACAATGAGAAATAAAAATAGGAAATTAAGGGTAGGAAAAAAAGAAAGGAGGAAAGAAAATATGAGGTATAAGGGAAGAAAGAAAAAGGCATTGAATTCTGACTCTTTTCAGCACAGTACAAGATAACATTACAAACTTTACTACATGGCAATAATATTCTAACATACCCATTTTCCCTGTGAAAGAGCCCTTTAATGCTCCAACACTGGAAGTTTTTAAGAAGATGTTGGCTAACCATTTGTCTGAAGTGGTGTGGGGTTTCCTGCCTAAACGGGGATGGACTAGAAGACCTCCAAGGTCCCTTCCAACTCTATTATTCTATTCTATTCTAATTACCCAAGGCTCTCCAAGTGACTTCAACTCACGTTTGAGATGCCTCAGTAATACTCATGCAGTACCTTCAATTATTCTGCAGCTGCCATACAAGCAGTCCCTACTTATAACTATTTGTTTAACCACTATTCATAGTCACAATGGCACTGTAAAAATTGACTTATGAACAGCCCTCACATGTGCCTCTGTGAGTTTTTAATTTTTTAATAATTGCATTTTTGAAGGGCATTAAGTGTGGAAGTGATTTGCTTCTAACCAGTGGGCATAAATTTCTTTACAGAAAGGAAATTACAACTACCCTTCAAGTTCTTGTTTCTTTCCCAAGTTCCAGAGTTATTGAGACATAATTCAGATTGCCACCAGAATGCCTGTTTTTTCCGATCCTTCTTTAATTCTTGCTTCATGCTCAGCTCCAATAGTATTTTCAGATACAGTGTCGAATTTTATTTATTTATTTATTTGCATTGCCATTACCTGAGATCCCAATGGCCATGACTTTCTTGGTCTTCCAGAAGGCTGTGAAAACCTGACTTTTCCTCCAGGTGTTGGGCCAGGAGAATAGATAAACCCAAAATAGATATGATTGTGTAATTCAGGTTATTCTATGGTTTCTTGGTTTCTTAAATATGTAATTATTTTACCTTGTTTGCTTTTAACTACCCAGCGGTTTTTTTTATGTTAGAACAGGGATGTCAAACTCCATTTCATTGAGGTCCCCATCAGGGTTGTGTTCGGCCTTGGGGGCCAGGTGGGTGTGGCCAGAGTGGGTGTGGCCAGCTCAACATCACTCATATTGGGGGCATCCTTCCCAGGCTCCATTTTCGGCTGTTATGGTCTCCTGCAGTGGTCTGCCAGTGAAAACGGGCGGCCCTCCTGAGCTCCCTTTTCACTGGCAGAGGCATTGTGGGCCAGTCCCTCACTGTTTCCAGATCTAAGCACCCTGTGGGCTGGATCTGCCCTGTGAGCCTTGAGTTTGATACCCGTGTGCTAGAGCAACTATGCACATTTTCTAAGTACTGTATTTTTCAGACTATAAGATGCACCTTTTTCCCTCAGAAAAGAGGCTGGAAATCTGGGTGCGTTATACACTGAATACAGCATTTTTTTGCCTCACAAAACCCCGTCCCCTTCATCAAAATGGCTGTGCATAGCTTTTAGGAGGTTTTCAGAGAGCTCCTTGGGGGCTGGGGAGGGCAGAAATGAGAGAAAAACTGGTTTTTTGCTCATTTTTGCCTCCCCCCCACCCCCCAGGAGCACTCTACAAGCCTCCTAAAGACTATTCATGCCCTTTGGGGGGGGGAGAACGGGCCCGTTTTCATGAAAACCCGGCCATTTTTGGGAGGTTTGCAGAATGCAAAAACTTTTTTTTTTAATTTGCCTCTTCAAAACCTTGGTGTGTTTTATACTCCAAAAAATGTGGTAAATAAATAATTTTACAGCATCATTGTAGATACCAACTTTCATGTGGCCTGAGTCTTGACAGTATCTCTAGCCAAATGTCTTCTCCTTCATATCTATCTGACTATACTTTGGAGTTGAAAGATTCTTTCTTTGCATGCCTATAATTTTCATTTTCAGGCCCAACAAGCCATTCCTTCAGACGAAAAGCAGAAAAAGAAAGAAATCAAATCGAACAATATTATGGTCATATTGAGCTAGCAACATATTGAGCAATTATTTTGCATGGCTTCTACTTTATGGTGCATGAAATCTGTTTACTTTTTGAAAAATGGTTTTTGGATCTGTGATAGATTGAACAGATTCTGTTAAATCTATCAACAATTCCAGTGACCTGGTTTATTAATGGCAGATGTATGGCAAAAAAAAAGCTAGAAAGACTACTAGTGAGTTATATGAGACCATCATGCCTGCAGTTTCACATAGCTACAGTTGTACTTTCACCTGAGTAGCATCCAGTGGTGCGTTCTGGATCCCATTCTAACTAGTACAGTTGGAACGGTGTCCATATGGATGCACACGCATGCATCTTAGCACTTCCGCGACGCTCCAGCTGCTCTGCAGAGCGTCGCACAGGTGCTATACGCACCGTGCACGGAAGCGCAGAAGCCTTAAAAGAGAGGTAAGGAGCTCAGGCGGGCCAGAGCACTGTACCGGAACGGGAAGGCTCTGGTATGCCCATACTGGGGGGTACCACCTGCAACCCACCACTGGTAGCACCTTTATGAAGCAATATTGTTTGGATAGCTATATTATATGTCCAATACGTGCATTAATTAGGTAATTTTAGACAGTAGTGATTTTTCTCCCTAGCTCTGATAGATTGCTCTAGTACCTTTTTTTGTGATGTACAGCCATGAAGACATAAGGCTATTTGTGATTGAACAAGTGATCTTTCACCCTTGCACAGTCATCTTTGCATGCATAGCCACTTCTTTCTGGAGATGTCTATATTAGTATCACGATTCTCAAATATTTTATATCATTTTCTGAGAATTCATGGGTTGATATGAATTAGGCCTTAAAAGCATGCCTGAGTTTTCTCAGCTTTGCATGGTAGGTGGACCAAGGCAGTCATAGAATGGTTCCCACTTGATAAAAAAGCATCTGCAGAAGAGGCCTTCATCCTGCAGTGCATAGACAATGGATAAAATGATGGTGATGACGATGACAATTATAAACTGAAGTAAAAGTAGGAGGACTTGTGCAAAGTTGGTAATAAAAGAAGCACTGAAGTTTTGTTTCTTAACTTCTTTCCACAGATCTCCACATTCTGTCTCTCATCTTAGTGATGCTGGGGAAATTTGGGATCACATCAGCCTTCTCCATGCTTTATGTCTATACTGCAGAACTCTATCCAACGATAGTAAGAAACATGGCGGTGGGTTCTACTTCCATGTCATCCCGGGTGGGCAGCATTATTGCGCCATACTTTGTTTTCCTGGGTAAGAAATTTATCATTTTAAATGTGCTCAAAATAAAATGCTCCCTAGTTTAGCTTTTAGACGATGGAGAAAAGCTCAGTAAGCTTTTCTGTGGTCTCATTAATCCTGTGTTTATTTTGTAGGCTTAACTCGCATTGTCTTTCAAAAGACCTAGATATACAGTGCAAGCCATCATTATTCTTCTAGAAGCACTTGATTCCTAGTTCTTTTCAAATGGTGGATTATAATTCATGACCAGTAATTATTACTGGTAGTAAAGAACTATTTGGGGATAGTGGTTAAAGGTGCCAGGCTCAGAAAGGAGGAGTTCGAATCCTTCCTTAGGCACAAAGCCAGCCTGGTGACCTTAGGCCAGTAACTCTCTCAGCCCTAGGAAGCAGGCAATGGCAAACCATCTCTAAAACATTGCCAAGAAATCAACACTGATTTAAAGGCACAACAAAAAACTATTCTTAATAAGATTACAAGAAAGATTTTGTTGCATAGTATGCAACACTGAAAAATGGATTTCAAACATATATACATTCATTGCCAATCATTCATAAATCTTACTTAATAAATCACTCTCTAAATGTCTGACTTCTTTAAATCATACTTTCTATCTAATACTGAGGTAATGTGCAGTAAAAACATCGATTAAAACATCATAAAATGTGATTCAAAGGAATAAAATCACAAAACAAAACACTGTGCACATTGGATAGTGTAAAATAATATAATTTTAAATAAAAATCATGAAAGATTGCTGTTATTAAGGTTAAAAGGAATACATCCAGATAAAATCCAGGAGGAAAGAACAGGAATCAAATAGATATAGTGATTATGAATTAATATTATAATATGTAATAAATCTACTTTTCATGTTTTACCAGGTGCCTATGGTAAATTTCTGCCTTACATCCTCATGGGCAGCCTAACGTTATTGATAGGGGTTCTCACCCTCTTCTTACCAGAAAGTTTTGGGAAACCGCTGCCAGAGACATTTGATGAGATGCAACAAATTAAAGGGTAACTTGATTTTACTAAAACAGAATTCCTTACTGTATTTCATACTAGCTGAATCCCCATGCTCTGCTACGAAACTATGTGATCAGGCTTGATAAATTGACACTAACAGCTTGAAAATTAATGAGTAGTTGCAATCAGCCTCTCCTCTCCCCTTCTCTCCTCAGGCTTGCCCCACAGAAGTCTCTCCTCTCCTATCCCCCTTCCCTGCCTCAGGCTGGCCACATTGATTCTGTCCTACTCCCTTCTCTCCCTCAGGCTTGCCCCACAGAGGTCTCTCCTCTCCTATCGCCTTCTCTCCCTCCGGCGTGCCCCACAGAGACGTTTCCTATCATCCCTTCCTCTCCCTCAAGCTGGCCCCATTGATCCTCTCCAAACTCCCAGCCCGCAGGCCGGATGAGTCACGCACTGGCCACGCCCAAGTGGCAGTTGGAACAGAGATCTTTTCAGGTGGGGAGGGGGGAGTATAACATCTTAACTCCTTAGCATCAGAGCGTGTTAATAATAATATAAGAAATACTAATGATCTGATGGTCATTTTGAAAAATCCTTTCTTAGCGAGCACCTAGAAGCCAAGAGGAGCATACGTGCCACATTTCAAGTTTGTAGGCTTTACGGTTCTGGAGATTTCGTGATGCGGTGTGAGTGGTTTTTGTTTTTATATATATAGATAAACGCATTGTGAATGGAAACAACTGGTAATTCATTCAAAAGATCTTGAGTTTCCAACCTCAAATTAGTATGCTAAAGAATGCTAGTGGACAAATAGTAAGTGATTCAGAGGGATCAAGCAAAAATGGAAGATTAAAATGCTGAATGCTATGCTAATTACCAAGATATTTTAAAAATAATTTTCTATTTAAAAGATATGCTTTTTCCAAAAGATAATTAGTTCAACATTCTGTCCATTATGAAAATCAAAAGATTATAGGAACTGATGGAATATCTATATAAATATTGTAAACAACAGAAGAATCAGTAAACATTCTAATCAAACTATGCCACCCAATCTGGATATTGACACATTGATCCAACAAATGGGAAGAGATCATTCTACCAATAACAAGGAAAGGAAGCTTAACAGAGATTACAAACTATTGCAAAAAATATCCTTGATTTCACATATTACCAAAACGGTGTTAAAGATTGTGACATTATAGGCCAACTTGGAAAGAGAAATATCAGATATTGAAGCTGCTTTGAGAGACATTACTATTACTCAAGCAATTGGATAATTAAGAATGACAAAGAATACCAAAAAGAAGTCAATAAGTGTTTTATTGATTATAGAAAGCTTTTTGATCATTCAACTACATGAAGCTATGGAGTGCCCTTAGGAAAATGGGAATCACAGAACATTTAGAGCCACTGAAGTTGTTAGGTAGATAGCCAAATGAACCTATTGAAAAAAAATAAACTCATTGTCCTCATGAGAAACATACACAGGAAAGGACCAGACTGTATGGAACAGGGTGAAACAGGAGTGAATATACTTTCTCCTTATTTATTCAAACTTATATGGCATATATGTTGAGAGCCAGATGAAAGAAGATTAATATGATTTTAAAACTGGAGGAAGATATATCAATCTCTGCTGATGACAGGACTCTGATAACTGAAAATCAAATGATTGTAAGCTCTAATAATGAAAATAAAGGCACATAATGAAAAAATAAAGTGGATCAAACTAATGACAACAGATGCCATAGAATAGAATTGACAAGCCATTGAAGTGATAAACAGCTTCTTCCTTTTAAAATCTATTAGCACCAACAGCGAGTGAACCAACAGTCGGAAAATACATCACAGGCCACTACTTGATAGGGGGAAAAAAGTATCTTGGAGAAAATAATCAGATATCACAATATGTACAAAAGTTCAGAAATGTATAGGCAATGTTTTTTTCCCCTGTGATACCATATGGAAGCAAAAGTTTTGCTCTGAAGAAACAGTATATAAAGAACATTGAAGATTGATAATTTTGAACTTTTAAACTTTGGGAAAATTCCTGAGGATATAATGGTAACAAAGAAAGCAAAAGTTAGCATACGGATAGACCTTGACTTAACAATCATTCATTCAGTGAGCATTTGAAATTAGGATAGTATTGAATGAAAGGATTTATGACTCGTGCTTAACTTATGGCTATTGCACTGCTCCCATGGTTACATGATCAAAAAGTCAGGCACTTGTCTGACTGTATGGTCACGGGGTACTGCAACTTTCCTATTCCCTCCCTCCCAGTTTATGACCTTTTGATTGCCCTGTAGAATAGCACATTCATTGGCAGCAGCACGGGGGCTGAAGTAGAGACTTGAGGCTTTTAGCAGTGTCAGACAACTGCCCCCCCCCCCTCCTCCGGCCTGGACTTTTCATGGTATTTGGAGAAGAACATGCAGAGTTTATAGAATGAGGCTTCCATTTTAGCACTCCATTCTTGCGAGGCCAGGTTCTCCAAAGTAAGTATTTCATTCAGTTTACTGGAAATAATTTCCTACTACCTGTCTTTGAGATTGATTTAATTAATCAGAGCCACTCCTTCCTTAATAGGTTCACTTTTATACCAGAGGATATTTTGATAAGACAACATTAGTCTTATCAGTAAGTAAACTAATTGTTTGCTGCCGTCATTTCTAATGTACACAATTTCCTATTTGTTTTTAGGTTAAGCAAAAAAAAACATCTCTACAAGGTAGAGATATCAGAGCAAAATGAACTTCCCATCAAGAATATGACATCATTTTGATCATATCAATTGAATGGAGGAGTTTGTTGTTAAGTATATTTCTAAAGATATATGAAAATCAATAACACTATTACAGAGACTTTTCCTAATGATCCTGCGGTTCTCAAAACACTGATGTACCAAATATGTGGAATTGTTTTAAATTGCTGTGTTGGCACAAGTTACTTTTATCAGTAACTATTTCTATTCCTTGGTTTGGGATTTGCATTTTTGTGAGGTCTTGAATATTTTCATCTCTTCTTGAGGTGCAGGTATTGTTATTGTTATATGTGTATTTATACGTTATATAACTTTTTAGTTTTGTGTTTCTTGAACTCCAAACATTATTTTTAAGTATTCTAAAGTCTGGAATAAGATCTATAATGTTTCGCTTTAGAAAATAAATGGCAGAATTTTTGTGGATAGGGCTGTATCTTCTAAGGCTCACTTGAAAAATCTTTAAAGGAAAAATTAACTATAATAAAATGTAACTTTAAACTTTAAAAAGATATTTTTGAAAGTGAAGCACATGTTTTGAAATTAGTTTATCTATTAGAAATAAATTATAACCATATTTTCCTCTGTCAACTAGAAAACAACTCTGAAAATCCAAAATTTAAAATTCACTATCATTGGTTTCTACCTTTTAGGAAATTCGCCTGTCAATGCACACAATATGTAGTTTTCTCCACACTTTTGCATTCTACTTATTTATATGATCAATTAATTCACTGGGCCAAGTAAAACTCTTTATTTTCTTCAATGAGAAATATAAGTCAGGTGTTGTGTTGGATTAAGTCAGCCTGCCAGAAGAAACTGTTTTATGAAACTGGATTTTTAAAACATTTTAGGTGATAAAGTATTAAAGATGACGGTGTGCATGAGCTTGTCAGCAAATCCATTGCTGAGAAAGTCATATGATAAGATAGTGATTTAAATCAAGTATTCAGACAATTGGGTCTTTATGTATAGATCACAATTTATTGTACATTAAATACTGAAATTCTTTATCTTTTGTCCACAAAATCATATGCCTGTATCTATTACTTGTTTGAAAAGCTTAAAATGGCATTTTATGAAAATGTAAACTTCTGTAATTCAGATTTTGCCTGCATCATGGGAGGAAACTGGCTTTCCTGCTTTTACTGCCCAAGTAACATTCCTAGTAATATATTAATCAGATTTAATTCATTAAAAAGTATGCAACCTGCTAACTGTAGCAAAACCGCAGAATATGCTGTGTTTCTGTACCATTAATCTGAACACAGCATGCTTTGTTATAATACTACTAGTCCAGAACAATTTGTTTTATGACCTTAGATGAATCTTCTCCAATGTGATGATCCCAAGAAAATGCTGACTATTTATGAGACTGATGGAGTTTATATTCTAATATATCTGATGGACAAGACTATCTTGGACATTATCTGTGAAGGTTTTGTGAAGGCTGCTTTAAATTTTACTTAGCAACAGTTTTAAATATGGCAAAGAAAGTCTTTATAAAAGCAGCTTTTTCTAACCGCTCCTTTGAAAACTAAAGATTAATAACTTCACATTCTATATGAAACATCTGTATCTACCTTGAAAAAGAATGGCAAAAGAGCAAAGCAGCATTTAAATCAACTCCTTACTTTCAAGTGACAAATTCAGGACTAGTACCTCTTGTTCCTTGTAGGAGAACACTTTGCCTTATGAAGCCTGTGCAGTGATGCTAGCATTATATGAATGTATGCTATGTTCATTTTTTTTTCTATTTTTTATGGTTCTGGTACAAAACATTACCAGTCTTTAACATGACTCTTCTAATATTCAAGTTATTTGCAAGATTGCCAGGTTCTGAATTGCAAGCTATCGCTGTGGATCCACAGTGTTTTCTCAGGTTTTTACCTATGGCAAACAGGCAGGATACTGAAACACCATGGGGGGGAGGGAGAGTTCACGCTAATGACTCTCAATAAAACTTTCAAATAAAATTGTTTAATAATGTATTGTAATCTGGCAATATATTATGTATAAATATATTATGTATAAATATTTTGAACAAAATAATGGATTCCTATACAGTTTTACCCTGTTGTAATTGTAACTGTTTCTAAGACAATATTTGTGGTACTTTTTTGGAGAATCTAGTTTTTCTAGAGTTTTTTCATTGTTTGAGAGTCTCTTGATTTTTAGTTCAACACTGTCCAGTTTAGAAAGCTGCACTTTCTAGAAGATTGTGACTTTGCAATTTTGTTTTTAATTTTTGGAGGGATCACTTCTCAAAGACTATTACAGTATTACCTGACCTAGTGCAAGTTGTAAAGACATTTTAACCTCCTGATATATCCATAATTTCTTATAATATAGTTGCTTTCATCTGAGGTCCAATTTAGTAATTGAAGAAAGTCTACTAAAGAAAGCAACAATTGTAATTTTTTTGTCTTTCATTGCTAAGTAGCTGAAGATTTATAACTTCCAGGCATGGTTTTTTGACATATTATGTTCTGTAGTATTAATAATTACTGCATAAAAATATTTTTCAGTAAAATGTACATTCTTTGCCAAAATAGATCTTTCTCAGGGATTTTTCATATAATGATTGCAATCTTCCAAAGACAGGAAATGGAAGGACCATTTGGAATGGAGGAAGGCAAGTCATTGTCACATTTTAGTCCTTCCTTTACTTTGTTTTTTTTCTGTAAAACAATTGTGGTGCTAGCCAAAGTTTTAATTATGTCTCCTGGTAAGCAGTATGCACAATTTTGCATTCGGTGAAAAACATTCATCAGACATGCAAGTAGGGAATCAGTACTTCAATAGAGCTCCATTTTTTGCTACTGCCTTGAAAGACACTAAAAAGGAAGGAATCTGGCTCCTATTAGGTTGCAATAAAAGGCTACAAGTTATAAATCAGGCTGAGCAAATTCCATTCAATTGTTAATTTTGTAAAGTGCCTTGTAGTCATGTTTGGTGTTCCTTATTTAAAAAAAAGACGGAAGTTTCTCAGTTAACCAAAGTGTGAGTTATCTATTCCATATATCTCCTCTAACAGCTCTTTTAGATGTGTTTTGGATTGCACTTATACTGTATCTGATAATGTATTGAATATTGATTGGAATCAGGTTCTCCAATTGAAAGAACTGGTTTTGTGATTAGAAGGGGGAAGGAAGTGCAGTGGTCTTTCCTATTGGAGGATCCTCAGAGCAGATCGAGACAAAGGTGTAAGGCAGAGAGGAATTCCTATCTTACAAATTTATGTTCTATGTTGGACTCTTCACTGTTCATTTGGATTGTGCCGATTTGTATAAAGTTTATGGAATCTGTCATGTATCACCCTGTAACAGTATCTCTTTATTTTCTTCATTGCGAGTAAAACATAAACAAAACCTTCAAAACATATGCTGAGTTGTTTTCTGTGCTTGAAGAGTAAAAAAGGGAAATCCCACGTGTATAGTAATATAAAAAATACATTTCCTTCAGGTGCTGATGACATTGTTCTTATTTAGTCAAAGAACTAACAATATGAAACATGAATATATACTGTAATATATGGAGGTTGGGGAACCAATGAAACTTAGCCTGAGAGTTGATGCTGATTTAGTATTAAATAACGCAGATATCAATAAATATGAATCACTTTAGGACAATTATGAGGACATTACAATCAATACTGCATTATAGTTTCAAATTTGGGATAGGGTATCTTAATAACAAAACAAAGTAGCCATGATATCCCGAAGCAGACAAATACTTTGAACAATTATCAAAGCTGTTAAATTTTTTTGGTTCACATCACTACTTTTAATAATAATAATTTGTCAATGCACAACATGTACAATGAATGAGACACCCAATCCTATTGCATCAGTGTGAACAATTAGGGTTATATGCAAAATTAAAATTATATGCAACTGATTTGAGGACTGGGTCTCTTTAAAACAGCACACAGATCTGTGTCACAAATAGAGATGCAATATATTACTGAATGTGGAAGTATTTTAAAAAGCACAAATAATTGGAAATAAATTATCATTTAATTTATAAAAGTCTTCACAAAGTTAATATTTAAATATCTTCCACTTGGAAAGACTTCAAGTTATAGTTTTGGAGACAATTATGAGGGCCTCTTGGTGATCTCAAAATGATAAGCAGGTGTGGATCTAGTTGGCTTTAGGTTACGATACTTCGAAATTTCAACATGGGTGCAAATTTCCTGGGTTTCTGCAAACAGATTTTACATTTCTTTTCATATATCAAGACAACATATTTTGAACATGTTCCTCTAACGTTTTATTAAACAATTCAATTCAAATCTTTCTCCAAGTTAGCTAGATGTAAGTTTAATATTTGTTTAGAGATACATCTGCAGCTTCAGGCCTTCTGAATGATCTCTTGCTAACTGAAGTAGATGAATACTAACTAGTTCATCTGTTTCCTATCCAAGCAAACGTGCAATAAGGAATCGTTCTCCATTTAATTGGGAAACACTATAAAGCCTTTTTAAAGACTTCATTTGCAAGCTCTGTCATTATTCAGTAGCTATAAAAGAAATAAAACAAGGCAATGGCAACTATATCTGTTATTGTTTCAAGGAAATCCAAAGTCATCTCCATAAAGTCATCAGCTGAACTCAACTTGAGAGGCTTTATCTTTTACCCTATGAGCACTGTCCTTCACAGGCATATTTGAGGTTTGTGATAAATTGCTTCTGAATTGAAGAATTTTTATTTTAATGATTCGTGTGCCATGGCACATTCCCTTCCTGGAGTATGTTCAAAGAAAAAATCTGTACATGCATGAAGAAGCCTCAAATATTGGTCTCTGTACAGGCTTGTATGAAGCCTCAAGTAATCGCAAAGTGCAAGATAGCAAGCAAGAGTTAGATTTAACTGAAGTATAGTAATATATTTCATTCCTTAATGCAATACATTTTGAGTCCCTCCTAGTATATAATTAAAACACACACACCACACACACACACCGTATGTACGTATGTATGTATGTATGTATGTATGTAAAGGTGACAACAGTACAATTGGCTAGATGAATAGAACAGTCTGATGTTACATAGTAAATATGGTTGCATATATAGGTATATTTTGAATGCATATTTATCTATTGGTAGGGAGCTAAATCTGAAATATTACTGTCAGTCTTGGAAAAGTGACTTTGGGCCAGTCACTCTCTCTCAGCCCAACGGTTGTGTGGAAAATAGAAGAAGCTGTGTTGGAGATTTTTCAGTGTCTCGAGTTATTTGTAAAAATAAAGGACATAAATAAGTTAAAAAAAAACTATTCAAAGTATGATTTTCTTCTCTGATTTATTTTCAATTAAAATATCTAGAAGTCTTGGGTTTTAATGAGACTAGTAAATTCTTTTCACCTTTTAAAAAAACCTTCCTTATTCCTCTCCCAGCCACTATTTGCTTTACAGATAAGCACAAGTATTTAATTATTTTTGTTTACAAGGCTGCCTCATGCTTCATGCCTCATACTCAGTGACAATATAACTTGATTTTGGTTTTACATGTTAATTTAATCAAGCCATTGAGTTTTGCAAAACATGATATAAAGCTGTGTATATTGTTTGAATTCAGTCTTATCACATTTTTCACTTGTTATGTCAGGATTATATTTTGAGGTAGAAACTAAGGTTTTCTCCCATTAAATTTCTGCTTGATAAAACTCAAGGTTGAAGGAAAATGAGGATCCAGTATAGGAAAAGTCTTCTTCAGCAGGATCCACAGATTTTGCTGCTTTTGCTAAGAATGATAAAAGCACAAATGCAAACTCTGCCCCTTTAGGGTGTACATACATGTGAAGCTATAGAAAAAGGCTTGTAAAAGGGACAGGGCTTGAGTGATGGAGCTGCCATACTGTTCATATCATTCTCATCACCTTTGTTCCAGTAAAAATACACAGTCTATCTCAAGCTTGATCCCTCACCTATTCATGAACATGTCTACATAGGGTTTCCTGGAATAGCATCAAAGTGATTTGCCTTTGTTTTCTAAGAAGGTTTTTTTTTGAGATCCCATTCATGGATAACAAAACTAGGCCTACCTAGTTTAACTTCTGAAATCAGAAAACAACTCCAAGCTAAAAGAAATCGCACACATTTTTAATTATCTAGAATAATGTTCTCACCCCCATTCCTGATTATTCCTGACTACACACACCCTTATTGCGCATACTTAACCTTTGGTCAAGTAACTAAGAGAAACATCTTAGCTTTTGCTAGATATGTGGTACTCCAAGATTTGACAGTTGGTTTTATGGAAGCTCATTACATTCAGTTGCTACTTGTATTTACAATTAATTCACCCTGTTATTTGCCTATTATGTAGTAGAATCTGCAATTAGATTTACTTATATTGTTCAATTTTATGTTCTGTCACTAGATTTATATAATCCACCAGGAGTCCTGATGGAGTTGAGAATACAGGTGGTCCTCGATTTACAACAGTTCATTTAGTGACCAAACTCACTGAAAAAAAAGTGATTTTTTTCACACTTACCATTGCAATATGCCCATGGTCACATGATCAAACTTCAGACATTTGGCAACTGATTCATATTCATGATGGTTGCAGTGTCCCAGGGGTCATGTGACCCCCTTTTGCGACCTTTTGACAAATGAAGTCAATAGGGAAACCAGATTCACTTAACAATTGTGTTATTAATTTAACATCTGCAGTGATTCACATAACAATTGTGGCAAGAAAGATTGTAAAATGGGGCAAAACTCACTTAACAAATGTCTCAGCAACATACATTTTGGGCTCAATTGTGGTCTTCAGTTGAGGACCATCTGTATACAACATTTATAACATATAAAGAAATAATCTTCCTGGATCATTTTAGGTTCTGAAATTTTAAGAACTAATCTATGTCTATTCAAAATATTTTTGATAATGAGGATGCTAGGCTTATTTTACACTTCTACTTAGTTGTTTGAGGGGAAAAATGTTTACCCTGTTGTTTTTTAAATACCTTGTATCAAAATGCTTGACCATACTAACTTCAGTGCTTTGGAATTTGAAGTAACTCAGCTGGAACATTTTACCTGATGCTTCACCATATTGGGGAGAAAGGTCACATAAATTGTGACATGGATCATTTCAGTAGTAATCATCATCACAGATAACATTGCGCCAAACAAATTTTGTATAGCAACTGGCAAATCTGAGTAACAAAAGTGCATTAAGAATTGAAAATATAAACAATTTTGTAAGTATTTATGGCACCCAATCTAAACTTTTGGAAATCTGATAGCAATTTGTGAACCAGAATCAATCTTTGAGTACAATGTTTTGTTTGTGTTTAAATGTATATTTTTTAAAATAAACCTGCAGTAAATAAACCTCAGAACAGTCATTTTAAAGCTACTTTAAAAGCTACGGAATGATTGGATTGGGTAGTACCAAATGCTTTTAGAATAATCCATTTTGCTTGTTGCATTGCTTTCTAATAAAAAATAAAGGTTTATATCAATGTTCAGTATTGGAGTATGGTAATAGATAGAGGAAATATTGTCTATTCCAAAATATTTGGAGGGGGGCTATAATTAGGTTGAGAAAGGCTGCCATAAGGTTGAATTCCATATAACCGATAATTTAAATATGATTTGGTGAACATAATACAGTGGTCATAGTACAAAACCATAATCGATTTATATTTTATGAAATTCTGGAAATAAACAAAACAAACACCATGGCTTCGTACTAAGTCTACAGAAATTGGTGTGAGCATTTCATTAGCCTAACTAAAATAAATCAAAATGGAATAATGTGTGGGACTGGGCAAGCAAGGAAATTGGGTAACTTCTGTATTGTTCTTTGAAATCCAGAGCTTAACAGTACAGAGGCAGAGTGGCAGATGAGGCAAAGCTGGTTCGGATCTATTAGTCTACTAGTTTTGTACATGTTAAGCAAATACTGTTGACTATGCCCTACATAAACAATGTGGTTTTTTTTTAAGTAATACATTTCAAACCACGCTGCCTGTCACTCTCTCTTGCGCTGCTCGTTTCTGCATCCGTTTTACACAACCGCCTGTCAGAGTAAAGGCTTAAGAAAAAACGTTTAAAAAGTTTGCTTTCCATCTCAAGAGAGAAACCTGAACCCAACAGACTCCACCGGTACTGCAATGTTCTTTTTTTAAATTTACATTCAAAGCAAAATTTTCCCTGGGCGGAGCTTAATAATAAACTCAAAGCCCTTCAGCCTAAAAAGAAAAAAAAAAAGGAGGCGGGAGGTGATTCCCTCTCTTCCGCGCGGGAACTTGCAGACCGACGCGGGCCTGGTTTCGTCGGCGGGCCGAGCGCAGCGCTCCAGCCCTTTGTGTACAAACCACACCCACAACCAGCCTCCTGAGCCGGCCGGCCGGCCCCTGCTTCGTCCCATGTACTGCCGGCGGCCGGCTGGGTTTACTTTCGCCCTTCCTTTCGCCCGGGCCAGCAGCAGCTGCTGCCTGTGCTAGCGAGAGCGAGCGTCTCGGGCCATAACCGTCCTTTGCCAGCCGTTCTGCATTGGTCTTGCTTGCCTTCTGTCAGTTATGTTCAACTACGAGGAGGCCACCGCCTTTCTGGGCGAATGGGGCCCCTTCCAGCGCCTCATTTTCTTCCTGCTCAGCGCCAGCATCATCCCTAATGGTTACACGGGGCTGTCCGCTGTCTTCTTGGCCGCCACCCCCGAGCACTGGTGTCGGATACCTGCTAACGTCAACCTGAGCTCGGCGTGGCTCAATGCCAGCATCCCTCTGGTGAAGCGCGGCGGGCGGCAGGTGCGGAGCCAGTGCAACCGCTACAATCTCGAGGCCCTGCTCAACTTCTCGGCCGGCAACCTGGAGCCCGGCCGCGATGTCAATCTCAGCCAGGTGGGGCAGGAGAAGTGCCTGGACGGCTGGGAGTTCAGTCGAGAGTACTACGACAACACCATTGTCACCGAGGTAGGCAGGTGCGTGCTGACTTGGGGGCTGGGTGGGTGGGGGAGAGGGAGAGGAAAGGGGGTTCGCAGCGCGACGGCCTCCCAAGAGATCAAGATCAAACGGGGTGATGTTGGGAGATGTTAGGCTGAAATGTGTAGGGTAACTTCGAGGCTGTTTCGCAGGGCAGACGTGGGCGTCTTGGGAAGTGGGGGAAGAGATCGAAAAAGTGATCGCCGCCTCGAGCTTCTTAAAAACGGGATGGAATAAAAATCGGATCTTAAGATGGGTGTGACTTTCCCTTCTCCATTCAGCTTTTTTGCACCCTCGTCTGATCTTGACATGGTTGCAAGCCTGACTGGTAGTTTTGTGCAACTTCCTATTATCCTCAGGCTGAGGTATACTGACTTAGTTTGGTTTCCCCCCACCCCTCCCGTGTCTTGCACAAACCTATAGAATGCAGTAAAGGATTATCAAATATCTAAAAAAATTCTAATAAAATCCACACATTCTGAACATTACACTTTCCCTTGGAATTCATCATTACTTTTCTCAAATTGTATTCTTAACAAATCAGACAAATTCCATTCCACAGTATTAATGCACCCATTGCCTCTCAGTTGTTGTTGCCTGTTATTTTTCCTCTTCTATACATGGTATAAATCTCATACTACTTCAGGAGTAGTATGGGAAGGTTTTGCCTCATCTTTTAATGTCTTTCCAGTTTTACCCCATAAAGCAGCAGAAAACTATTTTTATAGAGTTGTGAATTTTAGGGGGAGGGGAGTACATTATCATAATCCTGTGAGTGCTGTGGAATAATGGAAATACTATATTTGTCATCTGGGCTTCCTTATGACTTCTGTATTTACATTACATTGTAGAATACATTAAGCATGTATTAAGATATCTTTTTATTTATCAAAGAGAAACAAGTTATAGTTCAATTACAATTGTTGTATGTTTGCAATTAATATTGGACTTAAAAGTAATTGTTATACTTCTGACAAAACACATTATGAAGATTTATGGCAGAAGATTGGAATTCACACTGCATTTTGGACATTAAAACATTAGATAGGGTCCAGAGGTATTTTACAAGACGGGTACTTAACTCCTCTGCTCTAATAAAATTTTGTATACCACCAGGCTTGACATTTTAGGCCTAGATTACCTTGAACTACACCATCTACATTGGACCTGACCTTAGTGCAAAAGATAATCTGCCATAAAGTCCTACCTGTTAACGACTACATTTACTTCAACTGCAATAACACGAGGGCTATCAATAGATACAAACTAAATGTAATCCATTCTAATTTTGATTGCAGGAAAAACGATTTCAGCAATAGAGTAGTAAATGTGTGGAACACCCTACCTGATCCTGTTGTTAGTTCTTCTAACCCCCATCCCTTTTACCTTAAACTGTCTATTATGGACCTTACGCGTTTCTTAAGAGGTCCCTAAGGGGGCGTGCATAAACGCACCAGCATGCCTATCAACCTTGTCCTACTGTCCCATTTATATGTACTCTTTTTATGTGTATATGGCTATGTTTTGCTTATTTATATCCATTTATTTGTGCCATTTTTTCATGTTTTCATACTTGTTTCCTTGTACTTGTTGACAAATAAAAATAAACAAATAAATAATTAAAAGGTTGTATTAGTAGTTTGTCTGGAACTTCAAGATAACTAAGGTCAAGATTACACAAACACACGCCTTTCTCCCTTGATGGGTGTTTGGAAATGAAGGCTACTAGATAAATACTAGATTTCAGTGAATGCATTAAACTTCCAATTATTAGTAGAGTAACTGATTATTCATAGATATTTTTAAAGAAAATAGTGATTCTGCGACAATGAAAATATAGTTCTTTGTCATATTTCACTTGCCTGGGACGATTGCTCAGAAGAAATTACTTCGGACAGATGAAATTCAATAACTATTGTTATTAAAGTACAGTATTTTTAAAATTAATCTGATAACAGCAGCCACCTAATTATAATGTTTCTATCTTTTTGTGAACATATTTTTGACAAATTCCAATTAAAAAACTAAAGCTCCCCCCCAGCCTTTTCACTTAAAGAGACTCACAGTATTAATTGTTACATTCAACATCTGGCCCACATTTTTGAAGCCTTTATTTTTGTTTAGAATTTCAGGTAATGTTCAAACAAGCCTTGTTGCATACATTTCTCCAGGAAGTTGCACAGATTGAATACTTCATAGAATTGCCACAACTCCACCCTGAATGTAGATTTAAATCTGAGACTTAAATATTTCACCTTCCTTTATCAAAATAATCCTTTTAGGCTGTAATCCCATTTATGGTTACCAATTAGTAAGCTCAACTTTCAGTCTATGTGAGCCCCTAAATTGCAGAGAGCCAGTTTGTATAGTGATTAAGATGCTGGCCCAGAAACTAGAATACTTTGGGAGTTCTAGTATTGCTTAAAGCATGAGAGCCAGATGTGGCTCTCATGCTCTCAGCCCAACCTACTTCAGAGAGTTGTTGTGGGGAAAATAGGGTGAGGAAAGAGTATTAGGTATGTTCACCGCCTTAAGTTACTTATAAAGTGATAAGGATCGGATAAAAATCTAAATATTATGTATT
Organism: Thamnophis sirtalis; assembly: GCF_051295495.1. Classification (NCBI taxonomy): domain Eukaryota; kingdom Metazoa; phylum Chordata; class Lepidosauria; order Squamata; family Natricidae; genus Thamnophis; species Thamnophis sirtalis. The sequence continues at coordinate 96,781,068 of NW_028261383.1, forward strand.
GGGGCAGTCAGAAGCTTTGTTGTACATGGGAGATGAACGTAATGCCTGTTTGCTGCTCTTTAAAGAGCTGTATCTTTTGCCAGAATCAAGTGGCAGCTGCAAAGGGGAAGAATTCAGCTCTTTAAAGAATTACAAACAAGTGCTATGTTTGTGCACTGTTTTTTCTGAATTAGTTCCAAAATGCTCCACAGTCAGTTAGGTATTCCATTAGATGTAGAAGATGTGTCAACCTATTTATTTTTAAAGATCAGATGCTGGGTATCTCAGCTTTATTGAATACGAGACAACCCATGACCAGCTGGGTGATTATTTTCACATTCTGTGTTAGACCATTTGAGGCATATTGATTAAAAAAGTGCTCCTTATAGCACACAATTTCACTGAATTGAAGGTTTGCACACAATCAAATGGATACAAAAGTTTTAGTAGTATATAGATGATGGGCTGAGATATGAACGACTCACAATTTCAATAACTAAGAGGTAGGATTTGATGTGTGTATGTACGTGTACATATGTGTACATGTACATGTACATTATGGCACCATTTTTCTTCCTGCCAAACAGTATTTTTGCTTTTAATTAATAAAACTATTTTGTTCAATTTTCTAAAATCTCTTTACGTGGTTCTGACTTCACACAAAAAGACAAAAAGAGAAGCAATGTAAAATATAATAAAGCAATAATAGACACTACCAATTAATCCTCAGTGGTTTAGATTAAAAGCTAATAAATAGCTCTGAAGCTATTAAAATAATAGCTTCAGACATAAAGAGTGTCCTCACCAGTCACAGGTTTGGCAGAAGTTTATTTGCCCCTTGTCTGACTTTCTAAAAGCCTGTTATAATTGGTGTTTCATTGGCAAAGTTTTATTGACTCTAACAACTTTTAAAATATAACCTGTTATGTTCCTGAAACAATTGTGTAAGTTGTACATATAACCTTTCACCCACTTTTTCAATTCTAGTCTTAAGTTTGTTTAACTCCTAATCTGTTGGTTCATTCTTGCCAATTTGTTTCCAGCTGAGCTGCATGTTTTGGCTTCTCTTGTCATTTTATCAGAGGGTGATCTCTCCTTGAGAATGAGCCTTCCATGACATCTAGGGGGAAAATGCTTATGTTTGGTGTGAATTGCATTCCATTTCTTAAAGCCCCATGCTATATTTTCTAGCCCTTATTTAGAAATCCCTCCTTTTTGGGAATGAATTAGGTGACAAATGGAGTATCAGGTTCACACATTGTTCTAAGCCAGTGTTTTTCAACCACTGTGCCGTGGCACACTAGTGTGCCGTGACATAGTGTAAGGTGTGCCGTGGGAGAATTACTTTATATATAGTCAATATAGGCACAGAGTTAATTTTTTTTAACATTTTCTAATGGTGGTGTGCCTCGTGATTTTTTTCATGAAAAAAGTGTGCCTTTGCACAAAAAAGGTTGTAAGCCACTGTTCACTTAACCACAGTACATTGAATAAACCACAATACCTGGATTCATACAATATATACAATTATCCTGACCACATCACATTATGTCTTGCTTTCTTATATGAACCTAGAATTTTGATTTGTAAACTGGTTTATAGTTTTGCATGTTCTGTGAAGCTAGCCTATTGTGGTTTATTCAGTAAACTGTCATTAACTAAAACATGACCAAAACATACAAATCAGATCAGTGTTCATCAACTCATCAGCCTTCAATTTCTAAAGACTAAATGTTTTTGTACTGCAGTTCTATAACAAACCCCACCTGAATCTCTCTTAAAACGTATGTTTCAAAAGTACTGAACATTATAGAAATGTAATTTTTGTGAGAAAAGCAGTTGTAATTCCTTCTCATTACGTATTCAACAAGAGTTTCTTAGGTACCAAATTAAAACACATTTCTAATTAGAATTTTGCATTTAAATTCATATTAGAAATTCACATTTCTAATATGAATTTTGCATTTAAATGTAAGATCACCAATTTCCTAGTCATTTCAACTGCATCTCCAATGTATTATGAAATGAATAGTCCCATCCTTGAATTAAGGAACATTGTTTAACTTCTAATAAGCTCCTCTACAGTTGCTGTTATTGATTATAGCCTCACAAGCATCTATCTAATCACTGTAAATATCCATTAGTTCTGAAAGATAAGTGATAGGAATCTGAAATTCTTCCAAACATATAGTATAAGATGTCACCCCAGTTTTTCAAGTTCTTTCCATCTTAACATCACAGGGTTTAGAGAAAGGATATGTACATTGGATCTCAGGGATTCCAGTCATCTTCCAGTCATCTTGTGTTGAGGCTTCCACTTAGATTCCCTACAACCCATCTTTGCCTGGTCACTGAACTCCCCCCAAAAACATTTCCAACAGAGACCAGCAGATATTTTTATTTTACTTCTTATTTAAAAACAAATTTGTAAAACTTTGAAAAATCCTCATCGTTCAACGATGAAGGTTGGCAGAAACAACAAATACTGTATAATGTCCCAAAGGTTGTTACTTTTCAGTTTCTGTTTGTCTTTTGTCAGGAATTTCATCATGTTTATCCCATCTGTTTTGTAAGATGAAGATAAGAAAGTTATCCAAATCATTCTCCTGGTTTATTGTTCGCATTTCTCTTTTAATTAAAATCTTAACTGGTTTCATTTTAAATCTAGTTCCTTTGGGTTCCCTCTAGTGTCAAAATATCAAAGTCCCATCTTATCAATTTTTTTGTTTAATTGTTTAATCCACAATCTTTTCCCAGGAAATATTCTCCTAGTTAATTTTAAATTCTGATTTCAAATCCATCTGGTTCCTTAATCTGTTTATAACTGTTCAGATCAACATTCTAATCCACTTTTTCTGTTTATTTTAAAATAATTTTTTAAGGTCCTTGCATAAAACTTGCTTTCGTCAAGGATTGAAAGAGATTCACCCCATGTGATGAGATCTGCCTTTCCAAACGTTCTTTTTATTATTCTATTCTACTCTATTTATTATATTATACTATACTATCAGGGGTGGATTCCGGCCGCAAATACTACCAGTTCGGCGCCCGAAAATTTTTACTATGCTATACCATACCATACCATACCATACTTATGTACACACATACACAGTTAACAAGCAATTTCCAGAAGTGATTAAGAACAGAAGTATGTGAACCCAGTGTCTTTTGATGACTCCAATCCATGATGATCCCTCAGTTCCCAGTGCTCTAAAACCCTTAACTGTCTTCTTGTCTTCTCCCACGGAACCATGGTATGGAGCACTTGTAGGTAATCCAATCCTCTCCTTTATCAGAAAGGAATTCTTAAAGAACTGATCCATTCACTGACTTCTCATTGTGCTGTAGTTGTTCGGCTCCATTCTCAGCAGAGTTATCTTCAGACCACCATTGCTTCCCCAGAAATCCCAAGACAGATCTTTCTGTCACTGAATATTCTTCTCATAGGATTTTGTTGAGAATTCAGTCTTGTTGCCTGAACCAAGAATTTGCAATACATCTCCTTCATTATCTGGCATTCTTCTGAAATGATATGAAGTCTGTTTAGGATTTAGAAATGTTAACATTAACACAATCTCAAGGTTAAAAAAGACTCCAATCTATAGAATTACCATTTTTCAAAGAAATCCATGGTTTGGGGATTAAGAGACTTTCTAAATAATTCCAGGGCTAGATTCACTCGTAGAATAATATGTAAACTTCTCAGTGGAATGAAGCTGTTAATATTTTCCTAACAGAGATCTACTTCATACTTTCCTTTAATGAACAACTAATAATATATCATGTGTTAGTTACCTTCATATACCCTATATTTATTTAGCTTCTATTTTTTCAGTATTGCAAAACCTGGGATTTATTCAAGAAAATAAATGTTATATATTTAGTTAAGTATACTGCTGATTCCAACTGGATATTGTTACCTCATTTTTTTCTGTTAATCAATTAATACTAATCCAGAATCCTTAAAGCAATATTCTACACATTTTCAAAATGAATTTCGCAGATTAATTATTGGCATCATTGGTAGTCTTAATAAATATTAATGAAACACAAAGATCCACATTTTTAAAAATAATGCAAATAATGCAGTTCTTGTAAACTGCCTTTGACTATTATTCTGGTTCTGGCCTTTTGATTTTCACCTTCCTGTCCCAAATATTTATGTTGATTCTAATTAACCTGTGATTTCTCTAGCCCATCTTACTAGCTCTTACCCTGTGGAGACTGTGACTCTAGCTGGGTTATTAAAATATATTGGTTGTTTTCTCACTAATAGCATATTGCAGTGCATTTTCTACATTCATATTAAAGCAACAATATTCAGACAGGTTTTATATTACTTAAAAGTAAGATAAAGCCTACAATAAATCAATACAAATAACTTTGAACTGTCACTAAATGGACTGTTGTAAATCAAGGACTACCTGTACCAGGATTAAGACTTTTACATTTATTTCATTTCTTTTACCTGTCTTGCTTATTAACATATTCAACTGGATTTTTGTTTGTTTTGTTTTTTACCTTTTCTGATGTTTCTTTTTTTTTTAATGTTCTTGAAAAATTTCAAACAGCGGGTAGATAGAAAATATAGTTTAAAAAATTAACTATATTTATTGAAAAGCAGCTGCAATTGTTTCTGGTATCCATTTGAAAAGATTTGGATTTTGTTTTGGTTTGCTCTTCGTAATAATTTATCTTTGTAAGAAATCCGTAGTTCTGAGACAGTGCTCATCTCATGAGTGTACTCTTTAATGCCAGGACCCGCAAGATCATTAATCATAAGTGCCTCTGTAGGTTAGAGCCCTGATGTACATTGTGATTCCTACAACTTTCCAGTATAGGGTGCAAGTGATGCATCCCACTGTTTTACTAATAACAGTAAACAAATGTTGTTCATTACCCCCATGGAAAGTTTGCCATTCTGTAGTTAGAATTATAACTACCGCATTTTTGGACTATAGAAGATGCACCACAATTTCGAAGAGATAAGTAAGAAAAAAGATTTTGCCTCCCCTCGGCCCCCAGCAGCACTCTGCATACTTCAGCAGGGCTGGGACAAGGCAAAAATATCCCTGTTATGGCAAAAAATGGGCCATTTTTCACAAAAAATGAGGGTTTTTTGCTTTCCCTCAACACTGCAGGCTTCAACAGGATCTGGGTAAGGCATAAAAGCCTCCATTTTTGTGAAAAACAGCCCGTTTTTTACAAAAACAGAGACATTTTTGTCTTGTCCCAGCCCCGCTGAAGCCTGCAGAGTGCTGCTAGGGCCTGAGGGAAGGCAAAAAGCCTCAGTTTTTGCAATACGGGTCATTTTTCACACATTTCACACAAAAATGGGATACGGGGGCAGGGCTTTGGGAGGTCAAAAATGGCTGTATTCAGTGTATAAGACACACCAACATTTCCATGTTCTTTTTTGGGGGGGGGAAGGTGCGTCTTATACTCCAAAAAATACGGTAATAGTTAATTAACTGAAACATTCTGAAGATTTGTTGAAAACTAAAAGACTATTGTTTGTTTTAAATTTAATGTCATTTAATCCTGGAACTATTAATTTTTCATCTTGGGTGCCCATTATATCTTTGATTTTGATCAAATAAGTGTTCTGTCAAGTTCCTGTTAACTTCAAAAGTATTCATGATGTACCCATATTACATAATACTTGTTCATCAGTTAATTTAAAAATATCAACTAGTTGAACATTGAATAAAACACAGTGGATATAAATGTTGACCCAATAAGACGGATAGCGTGTCCATATTTTAGGTTTCCTATGAGCATGTTTGTGAGAGTGGCCAATTAAGTTCAATCGTATTTAACACTGAAATCATTGGTTTGTGTTGTTGTTAGTACAATCTACACACACACACACTTCTTTATTTGGTCATAGACCAGCATGTGTACAATCTACATTATCCACATGAACCTGACAGTTCTTAACCTAAAACATTTATATCTGCTAGTCACTCAAGAATTTTACGAGATTCTTTGAAGATGTTTGATAAGTAAGAAAAATAATGTTGAATACTAAAATCTTAGCAGGCATCTCCAGTTGACCACTGTTTTCATTTCTCAGTTTGCTCCAAAAGGGTTTGAAAGCAATTTACAATCATTCTGCAGTCAGAATGGGACTGTTCTCCTCCTACCCTTTGCTGCCCCTTTTTCGCCCCCAGGTTTTCGCCCCCAGCCATTAACCTCTGCCATCTTGCCTCCGCTGTTAGGACTCTAGCTGTTCGTATGGGCCAATGGGACCCAGCATCTTTAGTCCCAGGCCCTTCCTCACAGGCTTATGGAAGAAACAGTGTTCACCCTGGGCTTTTGGGCTCAGGTGACAGTTCACTGCCAGGCAATCAGAGGAAGGGAAGGGAGAAAGAGAGAGAGAGGAGGGAGAAAGTGTTCCGTGTGGAGTTTCCTCTGGGGGGCGGCGTTTGTTTCTCCGCCCAGTTGCCTAGAAAAGCTAGAAAATCCTTTGCTTCCCCCCCTCCCAATGGCCACAGGAAAGTTAAAATCCTGACTTTCTACTTGTCACAATTCCTCAGACTCCTCTTACTTTTACGCCAAACCTCTTAATATTATAATTACTTTAGTCATATAATCTAACTACATTGTAAAACTCAGTCATATACCCTAACATAGACAGATTCCTTTCTGGAAGTGTTTATCTTTTGTTATTCCTGATTGGCCTATTAATAGCACAAAAGGTGTGAAGATTGCTCTGGTAGTTTGAGTTACATGCCAATTCCTGGAGGGAATGGGGATGGCATTTAAAAGGACTCATGAAGGATCCAGATCCCAATGCAGAAAGAATACAACTGACTGCAGGCACATGCTTTCTCAGAGGCACATGTGCCACAAATGCCCAACAACCAAATGCTCAAAAGAAAAACACCTTTACAGCAGCACAACACATATACATATTATGCATATTATGTCACTGTTTGTTTGTTTGTCTCTGATAGCTGCCTTTGGAGAATTTGCTTCCATCTGAATGGAATCTGATATTTTGGAGTGTTGACTCAAAGTACCTCTTTTTGGATTGATTGTTTTATTTTTTTGAAGCTGTTCTTCCCTCCCTCCTTTACCTCTGAGTGCATTTTTAAATGCTTATGAGTCAAGGTGCCCCACTGTTTTGTTTGTTTGTATGTTTGCAACACAAGTTGCTGGCCTTTTGGGATGGCATTCGTCGCATCCTCCATGCCTGCCACCCCTCATAATAAGCCTGCAAATATCATGGTCCTCCAAACTATCCGTGCTAAATATGCACCTCCAAACTATCCGTGCTAAATATTCATCATGATAGAAAGAATTCTATCGTTTGAGAAAAATTAAGGAAATGGTAATAAATAAAAAGTAATACGTATTATCACATGAAGTAGAAACTTGTTACGTTAAAGGAATTTGTTCTATTGTAATATGTATATGTGTTGTGCTGCTGTAAAGATGTTTTCCTTTTGAGCATTTGGTTGTTGGGCACTTGTTTCATCTTCAGTTCCAAAAGGTGAATTTTATTTTAAAGGCATTTTTCATTGCAGAAGCAATATTCAAGTACAGCTGTGTCAAATTTGATTTCATTGAGGGCCACATCAGGGTTGTGTTTGACCTCGGGAGGATGGGGGGGTGGGCAGGGTGTGTGTGGCCAGGGTGGGCATGGCCAGCTCAATGTCACTCATGTCAGGCGTGGCTGTAGTGGCCCAAGCATTCTGCCAGTGAAAAAAGGCTCCCGAGCTCTATTTTCAGCTGCCACAGCCTCCTGCATTCATCTGCCAGTGAAAACGGAGAGAGAGAGGGCCACATGCAGCCCTCCCGATTTCCATTTTCACTGGCAGAGAGTTGCCGGAGGCTGTGACATCCAAAAACACAGCTTGGGAGCCCATTTTCCCAGACAAAAGCACCACTGGCCTGTCCTTCGCTGTTTCCAGGGCAGCCCCACAGGCCAGATCTAAGTACCCCATGGGACGAATCCGGCCCCCAAGCCTTGAGTTTAACACCCCTGTTCTAGTAGATAGTATTATTAACTGAGCTATAGATGAACATGTTTCAGTCCATTATCATATAGTATGTTGTCAAATGTAAGCAAGTCAAAAAATATTTCTCCAAAATCTAAATGAGGCCATAGTTTCATAAAATGCAAGTGAGTACATACAAAGTATTTTTCTCTAGTTTTTTGGGGAGGGGGTGGGGGAGGGGGCAACTATCATTTGAATAAAAAAACACCTTAGTGGAATTTTTAAAAGGTTATAATAAAGCAAAGTTAAACTCACTTTTTCTTTCACCAAATATTATTGGATATATTTTACTTCATTTGAATGTGGTTGGAGGTTATAAATATGATCCCCAAGTATTTGCTAGGCTAAGTGAATATCACACGCTGAGTAATCTACCTCACATTTTGGTATCAAGCCATTGCATACTATGATCTCATCTGTTCAGTGTCCTCCTCCTTCTCTGTCATTATTGAATTCCTGACCCAGAAGATGAATCTTGTGTTCTAATTGGCCCTGAAACCGCAATAAAATTGATTGATGGACTAACTGACTGTTCTGCGTGTATGTGTTATCTCTGAATTTAGCCCCTTTGAATGGTTAGTTTATTTATTAAATTTGTGTACCATCCAACTTCCATCATGTCTAGACAATTCACAAGTAAAACCATTTTTAAACAATTACAACAACCAAAGAAAAAGTAATAGATAGCAAATATGACAGAAATTGGATAGGAACAGAAAAAAACAAACCAGATTATCCAAGGGGGCTTCACTCACCCTTGCTAAATGCCAGGGAAAGAGCCAGATCAGAACACCAGTAGTGTTAGTAATGGAAGGTTTGAGAAATATTGGCTTAAGTTTTCTTTTATTACAATCTTCTATAACTTGTGTATTGTGTATAAAAAAGTAATATTAAATATAGTACTATAAGAGGTGGGCAGCCTAGGTCGGTGAACTTCAGTAACCTATCTTGGACAGCATTAGAGAATGAAAATAATTCTTGCCTGAGCTGATATGCTATACACTACTGTATTCAGTCCAAGCAACATTTCTCTGTCTGCATTTGCATGGTAGTGGTAGAACCTACTTACTCATAGTTACCAGCAGGCTATATAATTTATGTGTGTGACATCTACATAAATAGCAGTCTTGCTTCTCCAAATGTTGCCCCTTACGTAGTCAAAATAACCAGTTATAGTTGTACCAGTGGCTCTCCAAAATAAAAATAAAAATTCAAATAAACCAATCAATCCTGGGAGGCTGAAATATATAGCCTAATGAAGTTTGAACTTGCTCATTGTTTGCAAAGTGTTAGTTGACTGAAGTGGGGAGAAATGGGGAAAAAAGGCAGATGGTGGTAAAGTGGAATACTGTGGTTAAATAACTGCCTCTAAAGATGAGTGAAAAAACTTCACACTATAGTAGTTGTTGCAGTTTTTATGGGGCCGATCAACATTGTTTTACTCTAATATTTTGGTCAGTATACCTACTAAACATTTTTAAAGCAACCAGAGGTTAAAAGCCAAGGCCTTGTATGAATAACCAATATGGCTGATTTGTCCCCTCCAAAATTCTGATGAATATTTGTTTAACTATTTAAATAATTGCTCTTTCTACTTTGTAAAGGCATAATATAAGGACTTAACAGATAAGAATTTAAGAGAATTGTTTTTATATAACAATGAGAATAATAAATAATTGTAAACATTTTTAATAATGTAATAGATTATGGAATGGTTATTGGGAAAATAATGTTATAATAAATTAAAAACTGATATTTTAAAACAAGTTAAAATGCTAACCCTCTTTTTTCCCCAGTGGAAACTTGTTTGTGACAATGACTGGAAAGCACCACTAACTGTCTCCTTATTGTTCGTGGGTGTGCTGTTGGGATCCTTTATATCTGGACAGCTCTCAGACAGGTAAAGAGTATATATGATAAGCTCTGTATTTATTATTTTCATGCACAACTCATTCAGGATCACATTTCAGGATGTCATTTTTTCCAGCACTATATATTTATCTCTAATTAGATAATATTTATTTATTTATAATTATTGGTATGCCGTTTTACATCAGCAGTTCACAATATTTTTTGTATTATTAAAATAAAATGTTAAAATCTTTTTTAAAAAAATCTTTAAAATCTGGTACTGTTTTGTAACTCAGTCCACAAAAGTTCACACAAGACTTGAAGAAAAGGTTAGTATTTCTTGTCCCAAAGGTGCTTTTTCCATTTTTTTTCCTCTGTTCTTTGAGAACGTTTTACTTTTCATTAAAGTAGCTGCTGAATTGCCTTTTAGAAAAAGCACCTTTGGGACAATCATGATATGGATGATTGAGAATCTCCCTAGATATTGGTATTTCTTCTGTTTTCCAAACAATCAAGCAGGGAGAATAGCCTTACCTCAGAGTGTGACCTGTTTCCAGGGTGAAGAGGCTGCCACTAGGAATGTCATTTTTCCTTTTCTTACTCCTTTGGTAGGAAAGGGGTTAAAGGGGCTAAAATCCAACCATCTGTTTGTTTTCTCATGTTTTTGTGTATGCATTAGGTTTACACTTGTACAAAGAATCTTTATCATCATCTTTCTTCTTTTAAAACTTTATTGAAATTTTATAAGTTTTCACTGCTGGCTTCATGTATTTGAACTCTAGCATATGTTTGAAAGTTGGCATCTCCCTGATGCTAATTAGCTAGTCTCTGCTAGTTCATTATTTTCATAAACTCTTCTTTAATACCCGTCTGATTTGCTTTTATTATTATTTTTGTCTCACTGCAGATTTGGTCGGAAGAATGTGCTGTTTATAACAATGGGGATGCAGACTGCCTTCAGCTTTATCCAGATCTTCTCAACAAGCTGGGAGATGTTTTCTGTTCTCTTTCTTATTGTTGGAATGGGTCAAATATCTAATTATGTGGCAGCGTTTGTTCTTGGTATGTGATTGTCTTTATGTAAACAGACATTCTCAATAACCTGACCCCCTAGCTCAGTGAGGGGCATCTTTAATTTTTTTCTGTGTTCTCCACAGCAGTATTTCCAACATTGCTAACCAGAATATAATTTTAAAATATATCTGATAAAGGCAGAACTGGTAGCCAACCTCCTTCTTTTAAACTTGCATTTAACATGTATGTTTGTTGTATACAACTAGAATAAGCATCTGATATGAGATACCCTTCAACTCTTCTGATGTTTTCCCTATGCACTATCTTTCCAGCAAGGGCATTAACCACATTCATACAACATACGTCATCTGGAAGAAGCAATTTTAATCCTCACTAATGACCCTGATGATTGTAATACACTTGCCAATTGGTGAGCTTCTCAACCCTCCCCAGTCATTTTTTTCAGCAATGGTAGATTATTTCTCCTTATTTAAATAGTACTATTTTTTTAACAGCTGGCTCAATAATCTTGCAGGAGAGGAGGAATTCTTCTCCCATTGGAAAATGCTTTTTATCTTAGTGATTCAATCTTCTCTCCTCCATCTCTTTCCGGTGATTGTGTTTGTAGGTTGTACCTGAGTCTCCTTTCTTCCTCTATTCCCATGTCTGAATCTTCCTATAGGGTGTTTTAATTTCTCTGAATGTCTTATCCCTCTCTTTATTTGTCCCTATATAAGTGTGTGAGTGCATGTATCTGTGGGAAAACATGCTTCAAATCCAGCACTGGTGGTATCACTATATCTGTCAGCAACTGCTTAAATAACCTTTTCCTGGGCTTATACAGTAGCTGTGCAGGTTCTAGAGAATCTGCATTTAGTTAAGATAGTGACAGCATGGTGGAAGTACATGCTCATACCCTGCTGTCACTGCATACCATCTTCTGAACACAAAACACATAGTTTTTCTGTGTACCTATAATGCAAACTACCAAAAAGTTGTGCCTTGAAAGAGCAACTGACAGGTAGAGCAAGAGTGTTCAGTCTGGCTCCAAAGAACCAATTCAGATCTGATTCCGCATTCCTTCAAGTAAGAATGGTTGACATACATATAGTCTTCGACTTACAACAATTCATTTAATGACCGTTCAAAGTTAGAACAGCACTGAAAAAAAGTGACATGACTATTTTTTTCACACTTACAACTGTTGCAGCATCCCCATGGTCACGTTTTTTACATTTGGATGCTTGACAACTGACTACATTTATGACAGTTGCAATGTCCCAGACAGTTGCAATGTCCCAGTTGCAGTGATCCCCTTTTGTGACCTTCTGACAAAGTCAATGGGAAAATCAGATTTCACTTAACAACCACGTTACTAATTTAAGAACTGCAATGATTCACTTATACAAACGGGAAAGAAAAATCGTAAAATGAGCCAAAAGTCACTAAACAAATTTCTCACTTAGCAACATATTGGGCTCAATTCTGGTTGAATGCTACCTGTACCTACTTCTTCTGCTCACAGAAGAAACAACAATTCAATGTATTTTTTTATCAGTTTTTTCCCCATATAGTACATAAAATAATTGGTTTATATATTACATAAATATGTGGATTCATTGTCCCTTGTTTGAACAGGTGCAGAAATTCTTGGCAAATCCATCCGCATTATATATGGCACATTAGGTGTCTGCATATTTTATGCAATTGGTTACATGATGCTGCCACTAGGTGCTTACTTCATTCGAGACTGGCGATTGCTGTTAGTGGCTCTTACTATTCCTGGACTCTTATATTTTCCATTGTGGTGGTGAGTGTTTACCAAATTAATGGCAACTAATATACTCTTTGTTTTTAATTGTGATAATTGACATAATTAAGGTTGAATGGTACTAGCTAATCTTGATAATTGGTTTTTGGTTTATTAATAAGTAATACAGTGATCATTTTGCTATTTATTTGCTAATAAGTAACCTGTTTCAAAAAGAAATGGCAAGATTTGGTTCATGCTCACCTTATTAGCAGCATTCTTTTTACAATAATAAGCAATAGTCATGCTCTAGGATATTCAATCCTCATTCGCTGCATATTTTAAAAGTATAAAAGTCCTGCTGAAATACTGTATTTTCTGATATACAGTTCGTTTTTATTATCCATCTATAATAAAACAGTATTCTTCATTTAATTTTTGTATCTAATAGTAACCTTTGTATTAATGTATTTTTACAGTATATACTGGTTGGTGACATTAAAAAAAAATCTCATAGGATCTATTTTGAAATTAAAATACAACCGTGGGGACGCTGCAACTCCCCCCTACCCGTGAGTCTCTTCCCCCCAATCTCAGCCGCTCACCCATCCTGCCAGCACTCCTAAAGCTGCGGTGACACTCCAGCATATCCAGAAAGCTCAGGCCCTCTTCCTGCCCCAGATCCAGATCCAATTACTTTCTGTGCAGCTGCTAAGAGGTGTGCCAAACTCCAAGATGCGAGGTGCAGACAGACAGCTAGCACACGATGTTTCTGAAGGATAGAAGGATAGAAAGAGGATTGGTTTACCTTTCATAATAATCACAATAAGAGTGCCATCTCTCATTATGTGTCTGGCTAGAAAGCTAGCGAATGCGATGTTTCAAAAGAGTAGAAAGGCTAGCACATAGAGGGGAAGGCCTGTGGTAGGCTGGACAAAAGAAGCTCAAATCTTTGGGATCTGAGCTTTATTTCTCTGTCCCACCACAGATGTTCCCTTCCCCTTGTGGAGGCAAGCTGCCTACCCTCTTTCAGCTGACAGTTCTTTCACTCCATGTGCTTAACAACCCATGTGATTGCTTAATGACAACAACTGAGAGAGCAAGGATTATGGTCATTGAACAAAGCAGTCGTGTGGGCCTTTAATTAAATGTTGAAGAATACGTATATAATGAATTGGAAACTAACCAAATGTGTCCACATTCCCAAATAGTCTAAAAAGAAACCAAGCTATGTTTTTAATGCATTGTAGGTTGTAGCTAATTATGTGAATACACATTTGGATGACCTTTTGAGATCTCTTGCAGTTCTATGGTTTTATATCTTGATTTGTTTATTATTTGGCAGTGGTCTGATGTAGGAAGATACATTGTAATAATGTTTATTTATCAGGATCTTCAATCAAATCATTCTTCTGGGTTTAAAGTTAATTCCAAAAAACAGAATTAAAAGAAAAACAGAAAAAAAAGTATTGTGTAACAATTCTGCCATTAAAGAACTGTGCAGACAATTTGTTAAAAGCATATAAAATATTACACCACAAGATGGTGCCACTGTACTCTTAAATATTGGAGAAGATACATCAACTATCAAATATTTCTAGAGTCTTGCTCCCCTGCCCCAGATAATCCATAGTTATTTTATTTCTAGAACAAGTTTAAATATATTTAGCCACCCCATCTCAAATGCTTGAATGCAGCTAATTCCCTCAATCAGAGCCAATGCATTGGAGGAGCACCCCGACAGGCCTGGTCAGAGTTTCTATTATTATATTAGCCTTTTATCAGAGAACTCGTTTTTTTTCTCCAAACTCATAAATGTAACATTTCCATCACATCATATTTAAAAATAAGAGCAAGTAATGCTATGTTACTTGCGCTCCTGTTTCTTTACTTTTGTTGTTGTTCTTGCCCACTCTGTATGGGGAGTCATTTTCATGTCTCCATTAAGAACAGCCAGTCCTTTCAGTAATTTTTGGACCAGAAAAAGGAACATTGACATTGTAGGAAAACTTCCTGGATGCCCAGTTAATCAGTTTTCCCTGGCAGTCAAAACAGAAATAGCCCCAGTGGTACAGAGCCCTGTAGCTGGATAGAAGAGGCAATCCTTCAGTGAGCCAGTTGGAGCTGTGTAACTCTCTCAGGATCTTCTTCTTCTATGTGGCATAAAACAATCACTCAGAAGAGGACTTAATGCAGTTGCTGATGAAAAATACTAGTTTCCTTCCAGGACACCTTGATCCAGCCTCAGCCTCCTTCAGCAGCAGAGCAGCCTGAAGATGGAGTTCTGATGTGAGAGTATATGCATTTTTAACCCAAGCATTCATAGCTCACTGCAGGCTTTCTTAATGGACATATTTTTTCCTGAAATAGTACTTGATTGGTAATGTGGGAAAAATATTTGGTAATATGTGTATCGTGAAGATTTGCAATTCTAGTTATTCTATTGATGTTGTATTAAAATACTTCAGGTATATTCCAGAATCTCCTCGCTGGCTACTCTCTCAAGGAAGAATTCAAGAAGCAGAAGATATCATTCGTAAGGCTGCAAAAAAGAACCATGTTGTAGCCCCAGAAGTAATATTTGATCTTGATGAGGTAACCATGTGTATTGAATCTGTGAATAATTTATTGCTACGCTCCTGTGCTTGGAGAAAAATAACATGAATTAAAATACTCTGTCCTATAAGTCCAAAGCCTTCTAGACCCTTTTCATGAAATTGGTTATTGATTCTATAACAGGATACTGGGACATGATTCTAAAATAGGTACTTCTTATGTGAAAATTATTCGATGCCATTTGTTATAATTTTGCAGCAGTTTACTTAACATACTGTATTTTTCAAATAAGTAATGTTTGCAGGTTATCTGCTTATAAGCCAACATGTGTTTCTTGATTCTCATATGTATGTATTATTTTATATAGCTGCAAGAGTTGAATTGCCAAGTTCAGCAGTCCTGCAGCATTTTGGACCTAGTGAGAACCCAAAATATACGAACAATCACAATCATGTGTGTGATTCTATGGTAAGCAACTGATAAATTGATTCCTAGAAAATCCTCACATTTCCAAAGTCCAGAAACCATATTTCAAGAAGTCAATGTTTTGGAATTACTTTATTTACTTGCAGATAAATAAAGGCATGGGGCACTTCATAGACTTGCTCATGGAAATCTATATATCAGTCTAAATCTTAAGTTTTATTAGCCCAGGTACCATTGCTTTTGAAAATTAGCTTTCAAAATCATCCGCTCTAGAGATTTCATATCTCTTTGCCTAATATGACTATGTCAGTCTCAAATGATTTCCTAGTAGTTGAACTGTTTCCAGGAGCAAGTTTAAATTCTCCACATGCAAATTATTATATAAGGCTGTCTTGATTAGCTAATTATGGGTATTCTGAACGACTTGGAACTTGAAAGAACACTAAAACTCATTCTGCTTTTACAGTTGCACTATTTCAGCATGTAAATTGTAAATGTGGCTGGCCTCTAGAAATCACCTTTTTCTGTTGTTCATTTAATGCCCACAACCTTCCATTTTATACCTCAGCTGACATTTAGGCTAAGGATTTCTTGAAGATATGGATCTTCAAGGATCTTATGGATGTGTAATTACTGTTTAGTTATTTATGCTGATTTATGATTGTAATAAAGAATGATTTATATTCTCTCCCTCACACACACACACACCAATTTATGTTATCTCTTCTCAAAAGTTATACATGTCCAATACTCTGTTGTGTGCTCACCTTGGATTTTATGCATGACAAAGGGAGAAAGGCGCTTTCCTATTCTGTATGAATGGTGTGCGGTCCTGGAAATAAATTTTAATAATATTTGCTCTATGAAATTTACTAACAATTGTTTTGCCACTTATAAAAAATGGTATCAATAGTCCAAAGTAAAGCATACAAGTGCATAAATTGAAAATTGCCTCGTAGTGTGTGTAACATAATAAATATTCTGTCATTTCAACACTCTAGTAGAGATGCAGGTAGTTCTTACTTAACAGCCACAATTGGGACTGACAATTCCATCACTAATTGATGCAGTCATTAGCAAAACATCACATATCCACAACAGACTTACAAACTCTCTTCCCCCATGATCATTAAGCAAATTACTTATGGTTGGTAAGACATCATGTGGACATGACTTGCAATTTCACTGCTTGCTTCTCCATTGACTCTGCTTTTTGGAAGCTGACTGTGAAGTGCGCAAGAATAACTTATGTGGCCATAGGACACTGCAACAATCATAAGTGCCCACTTGCAAAGTCTACCTCTATGTCATAGTTCAAGTTCCATGCAGAATAGTGTCATTGCCTCTATATGTTTATTATCACTTAGATCTGTCTTTCAGGATGGTGATTTCCATAGGCTACTTTGGCCTCTCTCTGGATACCCCTAACTTGCATGGAGACATCTACCTCAATTGTTTCCTTTCAGCAGTAATTGAAATCCCAGCTTATACTATCTCTTGGCTGCTCCTTCAGTATCTGCCGCGGCGGTATTCAATGGCAGGAGTCTTGTTCTTAGGAGGCTGTGTTCTTCTTTTCATTCAGTTCGTGCCTGCACGTAAGACTGCTTTCCTTGACACTTTATAGCTATAATCTATGGGGATAGCCAACTTGGTTTTTTTTTTTAAAGCAAAATTCCATAATAATGCTATGATACACAGAGATATGTTGCCGATCTATTTCATTTTGTGTTCATTTTGTTTCTCTTATTGCAGGGTATCAAACTCGGGATGACAAATTGTTGTCACATGATGTATCGTAACTTTTTCTCCCTTTGCTAAAACGGGGGTTGGGGTGGCCAGTGCATGACGCATCTGGCCCGCAGGCCGCGAGTTTGACACTCCTGCTCTAGTGATATAAAAAAGATGTGCTGTAATTCTGATTTTTGATTTATTTGTTCTTTACTGTAATGACAATTAAACACTAATATATTAGTTTTTCATTTGATATACCAGTTCACAATTAGAAAAAAAAATAGGAAATCTAATTCAGTAGATGTATCTTGTAAAGTAGGTTCTTGCCTAAAGCAGAACAAAATAGTTAATATATCATAGTTATAATAAAATACAGACATTCCTCATTAACTGTCACCAATTGGGACTGATAACTCCATTACTAAGCTAAATGACCATTAAGTGGAAAGTCATATGACTGAATATGCTTTCTTTCCTCCCCCCCCTCCACCCACAGCACTGAGATGGCTGGCTCAAAACTAATCAGTTTCTAGCTTAAAACTAATCAGGCTCCTAATCACTTCCCTGCCCTTTGGAATGCTTACTTGGGCACTGGGCTAATTAGCAATAAGGGAATTAATGTTTGTATTTACATTCATTGGAGAAAAAGAGATTATAAGAGAGTAAGCAGACTCACAGAGGAGAATACACATTGAAAGCAATGCGATGGCACTGGCAACAAGTGAGCATGCTCAGCAAACAGCCAGTATTTTCCTCAGTGTGTGCCAGCTTACTCTCTTGTAATCCTTTTCTCTCCACACTCCGCTCTGCAGTGAACAGGAAAAAGAAAAACAGCGTCAGGCACAAGGCAATGTGTGCTGACTGTAATGGCATTCATGTGATTGTGGTGATTGGGTTACTTAGGGACAGCAGCACCATCTTAATTTTGAACCATTGCTGAATGAGGCACTTGGTAAGTGAGGATTATCTATAAATGAAGAAGAATAAAAAGGCAGGCAATTGTTTTATTATTTTACTGGCAGCTTTAATTTCATTTTGTTTGGCTCTTGCTTATAGACCTCTATGTTCTGACCATCATCTTCGTGATGATTGGAAAATTTGGGATCACAGCCTCCTTCTCAATGGTTTATGTATACACTGCTGAGCTGTACCCAACTATTGTGAGAAACATGGGAGTTGGAGCCTGTTCAATGGCCTCCAGAATTGGCAGCATTCTCTCGCCTTATTTTGTTTATCTTGGTAAGTTGCCTATTTTCTCCTAATTCAAGATCATATGTCCTGCTTTTTAGTATTACAGCAAATGCTTACTGGTTCTGATGTACACGCTTATAACATGTTGCTGCTA
This sequence comes from Thamnophis sirtalis, assembly GCF_051295495.1. Taxonomy (NCBI): domain Eukaryota; kingdom Metazoa; phylum Chordata; class Lepidosauria; order Squamata; family Natricidae; genus Thamnophis; species Thamnophis sirtalis. The sequence goes on from NW_028261383.1 coordinate 96,799,726, forward strand.
GGAAAGATGTATAGAGATGGAGAAGCTGATCCTCATTTCTGATCTTCATTTTGAGGAAGTCATGTTCATCTTCCAGATCAGATCCAAACAAATCTATAAATATAAACAATACCTCAAAGTCACAATATTAGGAAATGTAAATTGTTAAGCAATCTGAACATGAATAACCTATTACTACTTGTCCTTTCTACTAGGTGCTTATGATAGATTTCTTCCCTACAGCTTAATGGGAAGTTTAACAGTGCTTGCTGGAATCCTGACCCTGTTTCTCCCGGAAAGTTATGGCACTCCTCTCCCAGACACTATTGAACAGATGCTAAGAGTTAAAGGGTAAGGATGTTGCAGAATGGAAATAAGCAGATATCCCAGCTAGTATTGCAGCAGATCGTTTTGGAAAAGCATTTAAAATTTATTACAGAAAATACTAGAATATTGTAATATTAGGATACTTAAAAGAATTGCAAGAAGAAGAATATAATGGAAGAAATATTTGAGTCTAAATTCATGGAATCATTGAGAGTTAGCAGCATACAAGTTTAGTAAATTATAAATTATTAACATTTAAGAAATTATTATTAAATTCCTGAGGAACAGAGACATTCCAATTGTCCCCTTTCTAACTTTTTGAGACCAAATCACAGTCCTGTTAAGTTAAAGCTGTACAACAATTTCACAACATTTTCAGTAATTAGTACCACTCAGTACCACCTCTGACTGGCCCCCATCTATTTGCTGCCTCCCGAGTCCCAGCTGATCGGAGTCCCAGCTAATCAGCTGGGACTTCTTCTGTTGCCCTGCACAGGAGAATGGAGCTGAAAAGCAGGTTAGTGGGATGGAAATGGTTACAGTATCCTTGCCCTGGAGCAGGGTGGAAATGAAGATTTACAGTATTCTTCCGCTGCCACACCAGCCAAGCCACACCCATCAAGCCATGCCCATAGAACCAGTAGTAAAAAAATTTGAATCCCACCACTGAAACTACAGTAAGTTTCCCAAGTGACACAACCATAGATTTCCATAGAGGGGTGAAAATAGAGTTTAATGAAATTACACCACAGCCCAATTTTACTCCTTATGTACTTGAACAAAGTGTTGCAGCATAAATATGATAAGGATGGCTATCTTTCTGACCTCATAATGCACATTTTGTCATTTATGACTTTGTGCACTGGTTGGTTTGAAGCTAGGCATCTAGACACATTTACTGCATATTAAAGAACAACCATATTTCTTAAAAATGAAGTTGAAATATGCTTAAATTATTCTGGAGGCTATGTTATGAGAATGTTTTTTTCCCCATTTTCTTTTTTACAGAATTAAAAATATAAAACCACTGAAACATCAAAATAGAATAGAGTATACGGAAGAGAATTCAGTTAATCTAAAGACCACAACATTGTGATGAAGCTGCATTGCTCACAGTATTATACCTTGAACATTTCCTTTAATTTGCTTCCAGAAAAGACTAACCACTTTTTTCCTAGGATGGTAAATATATTTATTAAAAATGCATTCATTTTGAGAATGTAGATACAATCTATCCCAGTATGGGATTTTTGCCAACGACTGTTCATGGAACAGTGTTGGATATGGAATTTTGTTCACTTTTAGGACACGTTAACAACTATCCTTTTTGTGAGAATGCATTTTTAAAAGATGCTTCAAGGTGCAAGCTATATGTCTTAATATCATTTTTTCCACGCATAGTGGCAAAAAATTAAATAGGTAACAGAGTTTGGATATTGTCCTTCCAATGAGATTCTGCACCTCTTGAGAGAAAAAATAAGCTTGAAATGATATAGAGAAACTGGCAAAGTACACCTTAAAATAATTATGCAAATAACTGAATATAATAAAAGGAGAAAAAACTGAAGCTGATTCTTTTTTACAAACACATTTGACATAGAAATGGAAAAATAAATGTTCTAATGCAAAACACTGGCAAATTAGTTTTGTTTTCAGAATTATTTTCTTTACTGCAGATTTAAATAATAGTTATATACAGTTGTTTACTTCTGGGAATAATGTTTTGCCTTATTTAGACATGTTTATTTTTATCAAAAATTGCATTTTTTAACTTTTTCATTTTACTGTTCATTGAAATTACTCTGATACTAAAAGACTATGGAAACATATGCTCATCTGTATTTCCAATTTTTTTTAGTTTTGTCCTGTTTCTGCATAAAATAGATGATATAGGTATATAATAAAGATATTTTATAACACAGAATGTGTTAATTTAATGGGAATGTCCCAATCTGGGTTCTTCAATTTACCTGATTGTTGTCCTTGGAGTAAACAGAGAACTATTTTAAATAAGTATCATGGCATTTATAAACAAGGTTGTTGCTCATACAGTTGGAACAAATCTACACAAAAATATTAACCATAGATTACGGGAACTATAAACCACATCTATATGCTTTTCTTTTAAATCAGGACTCTGATTTGCATATTATATTAATAAAAGAATTAAATGAATTTTATGATGCATAGTGCAATGAATTTTACACAGATTAATAAATCTGATGTAATATCAAGCTGTACTTCTGCTGTGATAATTTGTTGGTTGCTTTAAAACTCTATCAAAAGTGGCATATAAATATATTGAAATATATAAGCATCTTTCCTTCTGGTAGATACAGAGGATATAAATATTTCAAATAAATGTATGGAAGCATTAAGGATTGTCCGTACTCTAATTGCTACACCCAATTCCTTGAACTTGCTGTTTTCCTAGTAAGAATATGCATAGCATCTTACCATGGCAATAACTATTGCGTTAATTTTAAAGGAATCTCCTAGATGATGTTGTAGCACCATGCAGAGCATGCTTGCTCAGCAATACGTGATAGGTGTTCAGCATTATTATTCTAAAAGTCTTTCCTACCTTAGTTTTCCTCAGAGACTATTGGATTTCATCTCTTCAGAAATGTATCCTGCAATGTTTCTTTGAAAACCAGATTGTCAGCCTTACAGCTTGGCAGACTATTAACTGGAATCAATAGAGTTTATAAAGAAAATAATAGCATACTCTTTTTAAAAGATAGCAGAATATAAACAAACCTCTTGACAGATTCATGTGCCTAAAAATATTCCCAGGTCTGTGGCCTTTGTATGTGAAATTGCATTTTATCAGATGTTTTTTCTTCAAATCCTGAATAGTAATTTTGAAATGGTTTATTTATAAAATATTTTAATATTGCAATGTCACATTGATTCCAAATAAAAATGAATTTATTTCTTATTGGAAAAATGTGTTACTCTTTTGAAAGTGTTTTCTACATCTCTCACATTTGCTCTAAACAAACAAATAAAAATCCCAAACTTGAAAACCTCATAGGAGAGTTTTCCAAAGTTCTTGATCATTTTCACTGTTCTTTTCTGTATCAATTTTTAGCGGTCAAGTAGCCAGAACTGTAATGCAATAACATTGTAAATGCAATAACATTGTAAACATTATGATGGTGTTGGTTTTGTGAGTCTTATTCGTACCTGGGGATTTATACTTTTCACTGTGGTGGTGGATCCTGCACTCGCACTGATGATGTTACCTAGTTTAGGTAATGAAACTTCTGTAAGAAAACAGCCAAGCTCACCGAGCACCAAGGACCCCTCATTTCAGTCCTGAACTACAAATATTCTCCACTATCATTTTCCATCGAACTTTATGGGTCACATGGTGATTTACATCATGGGTGATTGAAGACAAATAAGCAAGATGAGTTATTTTCCAGCTCTGGATTCCCAATGTACAGTGCTTGTTTTA